>NW_006922746.1:130483-133405 GCF_000298275.1 Orycteropus afer afer
GGCCACACCCCTAGGGAAACTCCCTTTCAACAGTCTGGCTGTTCAAAACATACATCTGATCCCATCATTGGAACAACCCATATCATAATTGGTTAAACCACACAATTGTGGTCCAGCCAAGTTGATGCACAACTCCAAATATCACAGCCCACCCCTTGTCAACTTGGCAGTTGTACACAACCTCTTAGCCATATAAAATCTCTATATAAAGTCATATTTGCACCTAACATGATACGCTAACACATGAACAACTGAAACACATTTACCTTATTTATATTTCATAGTTCATAACAGAAGAAAACTGAAATATTTGATCCACATATACAATGAAGAAATATAACAATCACAGTCCTCATTTCTGCAACTGGTCACGTGGTCATAGCTGATATTCAGAACTTCCTTTTTCCACCACCCATTCTGTATTTCCCTTGCCCTCAGCAAGCACGTCAGCTGGTCATAGTTCTTTGCCTGGTGGGGTGACCCAAACCTTCATTTCTGAAGGGTCTGGGCCATTAGCAGTCATATTAGAATTGGGTTGCTGTAATTTTCCATTGACTTTAATCACAGGGCATGGTAGTACTAAGAGACGTCCTAAAGCATCTCTTGTATTCCAGACATATTCTTTACCTCCATTATGTAATGTCAATCCAATTTCCTCTTGGTGATCAGGATCTATCACACCAGATAGTAAAGTAATGCCTTTCTTTGTCTGTTGATCCAGAGGCATGAGGAAGCCAAAATGGCTGGGTGGCATTCTTAATTTCCAGGTCAATGCAATCAGTATTGTGTTTCCAGGTGGGAGTGTTCCTCCCTTTGGGACTAAGATCTCCAGACCCACAGAGCATACAGTAGCAGGGACAGGAAGCAAAAATTTTTTGCATGGGTCACCAGGGGTAATAGTGAATGGTTCCATATAGCGGACTCAGTATTGGCCTCTGCTGCTGGCAGATTGGGCACTCAGCAGTGGCAGTAGCCAAATCAGCCTTGGTAAATGGGAGTTCATGTTGCTGAGCCCATGCATAACCTCCATCCCTGCCACCGTGGCCACTTTGTTCATGAGCCCATTGAGCAATGACAGAAGTAGCTGGGGGAAAATGATGGCTGGTTTCTACTGAACGTGTCATCCTATGCACCTGATTGTTAAAGTCCTCCTCTTCTGAGGTCACCTTTTGGTGGACATTCACATGTGACACAAATATCTTTACTCCTTTGGGCCATTCAGAGAGCTCTATCCACATACCTCTTCCCCATACATCCTTATCACCAATTTTCCAATCATGCTCCTTCCAATTCCCAGACCATCCAACCAAGCCATTAGCCACAGCCCACATATCCATATATAATCAGACATCTGGCCATTTCTTATTCCATGCAAAGTGAACATCCATTTGCATGGTTCGAAGTTCTGACCATTGGGAGGATTTCCCTTCACCACTGTCCTTCAAGGAAATTCCAGAAAGGGGCTGCAGTGCTGCTGCTGTCCAGTTTTGAGTGGTGCCTGCATATTGTGCAGAAACACCTGTAAACCAGGCACGAATTTTCTCTTCCTCAGTCATAAGGAACTACCACAAGGCCATAGGTGCAGACTAGGAGAGGTAAGGTAATGTGACTGGACTGGAGACCACAGGCATTTGGGCCACTTCCTCATGCAACTTACTTGTGCCTTCACATCCTGCTCGAGCCTGATCTCTGATATAACACTTCCATTTAATGATAGAGTGTTGCTGTGCACATCCACATTTATGACTCTGTGGGTCAGACAACACCCAGTTCATGATGGGCAGCTCATGCTGCATGGTGACTTGGTGGCCCATGGTTAGGCGTTCAGTCTCTACTAAAGCCCAGTAACATGTCAAAAGCTGTTTCGCAAAAGGAGAATCATTATCTGCAGAGCATGGTAGAGCTTTGCTCCAAAATCCCAAGGGTCCACGTTGCAATTCACCAATAGGGACCTGCCAAAGACTCCAAAAATCATCTCTATCTACTACAGACACTTCAAGCACCATTGGATCAGCCAGATCTTATGGCCCAAGTGACAGAGCAGCCTGAACAGCAACCAGAACCTGTTATAGAGCCTTCTGTTGTTCTGGCCCCAAGCAAAACTAGCATCTTTCCAATTCACTTGATTAATAGGCTACAGCAACACACCCAAATGAGGGATATGTTGCCTCCAAAATCCAAAGAGGTCCATCAGATATTGTGCCTCCTTTTTAGTTGTGGGGGAAGCCAGATACAATAACTTATACTTCTCTTTAGTAGGAATGTCTCAACATGCCCTACACCATTGGACCCCCTACAAATTTCACTGAGGTGGAAGGTGCCTGAATTTTTGTTAGGTTAATTTCTCAACATCTAGCATTCATATGTCTCACCAATAAGTCCAGAGTCATTGATACTTCTTCCTTACTAGGTCCAATCGTCCTGTCTCCAGATCACCAAACACCACCTCAAACAGTGAGCAGGCACAGCTGTCAGCATCTGGACATAACCATGGAAAGGAATTGGAATCAAAACAGCATAAAGAAGAATTAAAAAAAAAAAAAAAACAAAGGGCAATGGACTTTAGAAGATTTTGAAATAGGTCACCCACTAGGTAAAGGAAAATTTGGTAATGTTTATCTGGCAAGAGAAAAACAAAGCAAGTTTATCTTGGCTCTTTATTTAAAGCTCAGCTAGAGAAAGCCAGGCATTGAACATCAGGTGAGAAGAGAAGTAGAGATACAGTCCCACCTCAAGCATCCTAACATCTTCAGGCTGTATGGTTATTTCCATGACACCAACAAAGTTTAACTACTTCTTGAATACACACCTCTTGGAACAGTCTACAGAGAACTTCAGAAGCTTTCAAAGTTTGATGAGCAGAGAATGGCTACTTACATCACAGAGTTGGCAGATACTCTGTCTTACTGTCATTCCAAGAAA
>NW_006922746.1:148626-150198 GCF_000298275.1 Orycteropus afer afer
CAAGCTGGCTCTGTGACCAGTGGAAGGCAGCTGTTTGGGTGGGTGGAGGCAGGAAGTGGTAAGCCAGCCCTGGGACCAGTGGAAGGTGGCTGCTTGTGTGTACAGAGGCAGACTGTGGTAAGGAAGTCTGGTACCACCAGAAGGCAGGTGTTTTCACCCTGGGGGCAGGGTGAGAAAGCAAGCAGGGTGGGTAAGACCAGGGTATGAGCAGAGCAGATTGGAACTAAGGGAGGCAAATTTGTCTGTGAGTTTGTTCTACTGTGGTGGCTTGAGCTTTCTGTGAGGTTGGAGGCTATGCCACAAATATTCCAAAAACTCATAGGGTTAACCATGGTGGAGAGGTTTCAGCAGAGCTTTCAGACTAAGACAGAATCAGAAAAAGGAAGATGACATTGACTTCTCAAAAAATTGGCCAGTGGAAACCTTACGAACAACAGTGAAACAGTGTCTGATACATTACTGAAAAACTTTATGAATAGCTCTGAAACATTGTCTGATATAATGCTGGAAGATGAGCCCATCAGATCAGAAGGCACTGAAAATACGACTGAAGAAAAGCTGTCTCCTCAGAGTAGAGCCCACCTTATTGATGTGGAAAAAGTAAAACTTCTGGGACCCCTGTTTCCTGATGTGGCATGTCTCAAGATGAGAAGAAACAGCTTCAAATGTTGCCATTGTTGTTGTTATAGGCCATTGAGTCAGACCCAGCTCATAGTGATCCCTCCTTGGGTTTATGAGGCAGTATCACTATGGAAGTAGGTTGCCTCATCTTCCTTCCAAGGAGTGGCTGGTGGGTTTGAACTGCCAGCCTTCTGGTTAGCAATCAAGTGCCTTAGGCACTATGCTACCAGAGCTCCCATAGCTGCAAATATCCATTATTAATCCAAACAAGGAATGTATGAAATATTAATCTAAGGAAACTAGAAGTTGTGAAAAATGAAATGGAATGCATAAAGATCAACATCTTTGGCATTAGTGAGCTGAAATGGACCAGTTTTGGCCCTTTTGAATCAAATGATCATATGATCTACTATGCCAGGAATGAGAAAATGAAGAAGAATGACATGTCATTCATCATACAAAGAATGTATCAAGATCTATCCTGAAGTACAGTGGTGTCAGTAATAGGATAATATCCATATGCCTATGAGGAAGACCAGTTAATACTACTATTATTCAACTTTATGCACCAACAACCAAAGCCAAAGATGAGGAAATTGAAGATTGTTATCAATTTCCAGAGTCTGAAATTACCAACCATGCAATCAAGATGTGTTAATTATCACCAGTGATTGGAATGGTAATGGTGGAAACAAAGGAGAATCACTGGTAGTTGGAAAATATTGCATTGGTGATAGAAATGACACTGGAGACCTCATGATAGAATTTTGCAAAACCAAGAACCTATTTAGTGCAAATTCATTTTTTCAACAACACAAACGGAGGCTATATATGTGGACTTCACTAGATGGAGTACACAGGAATCTGATTGATTACATCTGTGGCAAGAGGTGATGGAAAAGCTCAATATCTTCAGCCAAAACAAGGCCAGGAACTGATTGAAGAACAGAC
>NW_006922746.1:150911-152201 GCF_000298275.1 Orycteropus afer afer
AAATGGATATCCCACTGGAATCATTCACTTGGTTACATCAAGAGATTTAGAAGAAAACTACCTGGCCAACTGAAAGGAAGAGATCCATAATTGTGCCCATCCAAAGAGAGGTGATCCTATAGAATGTGGAAATTATAGAACAATATGATTAATATTGCACACAAGTAAAATCTTACTGGAGATAATGCAAAAACGGTTGCAGCAGTATATTGACAGAGAACTTCCAGAGGTGCAGGCTGGATTCAGAAGAGGACGTGGAATAAGAGATATCATTGCTGATGTCAGATAGAACGTGGCTCAAAGTGAAGTATACCAGAAAGATGTTTACTTATGTTTCATTGACTATGCAAAGACATTTGGTTGTGTGTATCCTAACAAATTGTGGTAATATTGAGAAGAATGGGAATTTCAGAACACTTAATTGTACTCCTGAGGAACTTGGACATAGATGAGGAGCCTGTCATTTGAACAAACAAAGGAGCACTGCATGGTTTAAAATCACAATACTTATTCAATCTTTATGCTGAGCAAATAATCCAAGAAGCTGGACTGTATGAAGAAGAACATGACACCAAGTTTGGAGGAAGAATCATTAACAACCTGTAATACACTGATGACAAAACTTTGCTTGCTGAAAGTGAGGATGACTTGAAGCACTTACTGATGAAGATTGAAGATTGAAGAATACATTGTGCAGTACTGATTACATCTCAATATAAAGAAAACAAAAAATGTCATAACTGGATCTGTAAGCAACATCATAATGAATGGAGAAAAGATTGAAGTTGTCAAAAATTTCACATTGATTGGTTTTACAATTGACTGCAATGGAATCAGCAGTCAGGACATCAGATGATATATAGCACTGGGCAAGTTACCTGCAAAGGGCCTCTTTCAAGTTCTGAGGAGGAAAAATATCTCCTTGAGGACTGAAGTACGTCTGACACAAGCCATGATATTTTCAATTGTCTCACATGCATGTGAGTGTTAGACAATGAATAAAGAGGCTCAAAAAAGAATTGATGCTTTTGAGTTGTGGTGCTGGTGAAGAATGCTGAAATTACCATGGACTGCTAAAAGAATTACAAATCTTTCCTGGAGGAAGTGCAGTCAAATGCTCCTTGGAAGCAAGAATGGCTAGACTTATTCTCACCTATTTTGGTCATGTTGTCAGAACAGACCGTTCCCTGGAGAAGGTTGTCAAGGTTGGTAAGTGTTGACAAAGAAGGGAAAGTCCCTCAACAAAATGGATTGACACAGTGTCTGCCATGATGGCCTCAAGTATAGCAG
>NW_006922746.1:153031-153609 GCF_000298275.1 Orycteropus afer afer
TCAAGAACCAGTGGTATTGAAGAAAGAAGTCAAAGCAGCATTGAAGGAATTAGCAAAGCACAAGGCTCTAGGAATTGACAAATATCCATTGAGATGTTTCAACAAATGGATGCCACACTGGAAGCACTCACTTGGCTATGCCAAGAGATTTGGGAGATAGGAGTTCTGGTAAGATGGCAGAATAGGCAGAAAGACTGCAAAGACCCTCTTCAACAAAGAAAAGGGGAACAAATTAACACTGATACAGAAGATAATCCTGGACAAAAACCACCACACAAAACAAAGAAGGAAATTATATAATCATTAAAGGCTCCATTGAACAAGATGATATAACCATAATAAATATATATGGACCAAATGAAAGAGCCACAAAATACATAAATCAAACTTTAAGAGTTGAAAAGCCAAATAGATGACTCCACAATCATAGTGGGAGACTTTAATACACCACTTTGAATGAAAGATAACTAGAAAGAAACTCAACAAAGATGCAGAAGAGCTAAACAATACAATCCACCAACTTGACCTTATAAACATCTATAGAGCACTTCACACAACAACAACACAATATACATTCT
>NW_006922746.1:156744-159382 GCF_000298275.1 Orycteropus afer afer
CATTAGCCATTAGAGAGATGCAAATAAAAACAACAATGAGATACCATCTTGCTCCAGCACTAGTAGCAAAGTTCAACAAGACAGAAAATAGCAAATGCTGGCGAGGATGTGGAGAGATTGGAATTCTCATACACTGTTGGTGAGACTGTAAAGTGGTACAGCCACTGTGGAAAGCAGTATGGCAATTCCTTCAAAAGTTTGAATTAGAAATACCATTTGACCCAGCCATTTCTAGTTATATATCCTAAAGAAGTGAAAGCCAGGACAAGAACAGACATATGCACAGCCATGTTCATCATAGCCTATTTACAATAGCCAGAAGATGGAAAAAACCTAAGTACCTATCAACTGAGGAATGGATAACCAAACTATGGTACATACACACAATGGAATACTATGAAACCCTAAAGAATAATGTGGAATTTGCAAAACACTGCATAAGGTGGATGAACTCGGAGGACGTTATGCTGAATGAAATAAGGCAATCACAGGAGAACAAATGCTGTATTAGTCTGTTATTGTAAAAATAAGGGAAAGGTTTATCTATGGAAGGAAATATTCTTTGTTGGTTACCAGGGGTAGGAGGGGAGGGGAGGGAACAATGTTAGATAGGTAGTGATAAGTGTTGTTGTGGGTGAAGAGAAGGACAATGTACCAAATGTGGGTGACCAATATGGCAGCATTGAGGAAGAGAAGACATAGAGAGGTACATGAAAGGTTTAGACAACAAAGATAACCCTTTTGTACATACAGTACTACATTGTCAGTGAAGGAAAACATGGGTATATGGATTGATAGATGGGTGGACAGGCTGAACTATTAGTTATGTCTATGAAGTGGGGAGTGTACCCAAAATCATATCTAAGGTTGGCAGACGATAGTCCTATAAGTGTATTTATATGATCTGTAAGAATTCCCAGGTGTATAATAGAAATGACAAGGGACAAGTTTGTAGTCACTCTTGGTCACAGCCAGCTACCCAGAGGGACCGAGTAGTTGAACTGATGGACTTGGGACCATAGTCACAGTGGGACATCAAGCTTAATTGGCATAACATACTACACAAAACATAGTTTCAACTCCTATTTAGGCAATTAGTGACTGAGATCTTAAAAGCTTGAAAGCAGTCATCTAGATGCACAATGGGTCTCTCCTCATTCAGAGAAAAGAAGAATGAAGAAAACCAAAGATACATGGAAACAATTAGTCCTAGAGACTGTTACACCATGCAATCTGCAACCTATAAGACTATGAGACTAGAAGAACTAGATGGTTCCCGGCTACCACTGCCAACCACTCGGAGGAGGATCTATGTAAGAGATCCTGGATAGAGAGGGAGAACAAAGTGCAACAAAACTCAAAATCATTTGGGGGAAAGAAAAAAAAAAAAGGGAGGGGCAGGTTTACTGGTCCGATTGAGCCTGGTCGAACCCTTGAGACTATAGCCCCTAGCTGCCTTTCAGGAATTGAACACACACTTGTGGCTTCCAGCCAAACAAAAGACAGGCATGTGAGTTGAACATTTACCTGAGGTAGATCCACTCCTTGGAGAGATTAATCATGGGAGAATAAGGGCTTTTTATGCACAGGGAGACAGCTCAGGTGGCAGAAGTACAGGAGTGCATGGAGGGAAGGACACAAGAAAAAGGTAACTATGGGGGGAAGGAGGAGGTTAGCTTTTGCAATGGGATAAATTGTAGTCAATGTCATGAGACAAAGATTATATGAACAGTTGTATGGAAAGTGAACTTGCTCTGTAAATTTTCACTCAAATTACAATTATAAACAAAGAATCAAACAAACAAACAAATAAATAAGCTATTTGGAAGACAGATACCTGGCCAACTCACTGAAGAGATCCATATTTGTACCCATTCTAAAGAAAGGTGATACCGCAGAATGTGGAAATTATCAAACAATATCATTGATATCACACACAAGTCAAATCTTACTGAAGATAATTAAAAAATTATTACAGCAGTATATTGATAGAGAACTTCCAGAAATGCCAGCTAGATTCAGAATGGGACATGGAATGGGGGATATCATTGCTGATGTCAGATGGATGTTGGCTGAATACTTGTGATTTATTGACTATGCAAAGACATTTGATTGTGTGGATCATAACAAATTGTGGATAACATTGATAATAAAGCAAATCCCCAAACACTTAATTGTGCTCATGAGAAACCTGTACATAGATCAGGAGGCTGTCATTTGAACAGAATGAGGGAACACTGCATGTTTTAAAATCAATAAGGGGTATATCAGGGTTGTATCATTTCACCATACTTATTCAATCTGTATACTGAGCAAAAAATCCGAGAAGCTGGATTATATGAAGGAGAACATGGTATCAGGATTGATGAAAGGCTCATTAACAACCTGAGATATGCAGACAACACAACTTTGCTTACTGAAAGTGAGGATGACTCGGAGCATTTACTGATGAAGATTAAAGACTACAGTCTTCAGTATGGATTACACCTCAATATAAACACAACAAAAATTCTCACAACTTGACCAATAAGCAGCATGAGGATGAATGGAGAAAAGATTGATGTTGTCAAAGAGTTCATATTACTTGTCTCTACAATCATCACCAATGGAAAAAGCAGTCAAGATATCAAAAATCATA
>NW_006922746.1:160122-167450 GCF_000298275.1 Orycteropus afer afer
GACTCAATATCAGTGAGTCTATATGGTTTGGATTGTACACATCAAGTAGATTATTTTGGTAGATCTTGGTAACCACCATTCTCAGTCAGGTTGTGCCATGCTTAGAGACATTTATTAGCAAGCAGAGTACTAAATAGTCATCCACTCAAGCTCTGTTAAAATATACTCCAGTGCTCTAAAGTATTCTGGGACCAACAGTGGGAATTGTAAATAATTCAGGGGCAGCATTTAGTTAAATTTCATTTTGACTCAGGACAATAAGAATCAGCTAACCCTCTAAGCCAACTGCAGAAAAGATTGAAGCTCTCAAAGATTTTGTTTTACTTAGATTCATTATCAAAACCCATGGAAGCAACAAAGAATGTATTACACTGAGTAAATCTGCTATAAAAGACCTCTCTAAAGTTTTAAGGAGCAAAATTATCACTTTGAAGACTAAAGTACACCTGACTCAAGCTTTGTATGCATGTGAGAACTTGACAATAAATAATGAAGACTTCCCACCAAAGAACTGATGCACTTGATTTGTGGTGGTGTTGGCAAAGAATATTGAATGTATCATGGACTGCTACAACAAAGTTATCTTGGAGGAAGTACAACAGGAATGATCCTTAGAAGTGAAAATGGCCAGGCTTTGTCTCTCCTACTTTGCTCATTTTGTCAGATATGAACATCCTTGGAGAAGAACATAATTCCTAGAAAAATAGAAGAACAGTGGAAAAGAAGAACCTAAATGAGATGGATTAAAACAGTGGCTGCAACAATGAGGTCAAGCATTGGAACTATTGTGAGAATGCCACAGGACCAAGTAGTGTTTAGTTCTATTGTACATAGGGTTGCTATGAGTCAAAACTGACTTGAAAGCACCTAACAACAATAAAAAACCATCAGCAAGAATCAATCCTGGGTACCTCTTGGAAAGATTCAAGTCACATATATTCCTAGATTTTCACACCTCACTACTCTAAGGGTAAAATGTATATTTAAATAGTCCAACCAATTACATATCTTGACAAATTTCATCAATGAAACTCTTTTCCAACATCAAATCTGCTAATTAACAACAGCTAACTTTGTAAATGAAAGCTCATGATTTGTTGTTTTAAAATCGCATAAACAAACAGAAATATCCAATATATTTTCTAGCAGAAAAGAGGAGTAGGTAAGAATAAGAAAATCAATTTAATATTCTGTTGACAGGAATATATGGAAATCCTGTTATTTCTTATAATGTAAACATAAATCTCTATGGTATACTAAAAAATTTACCCATTTTATGTATTCAAGAATTTACCCATTTTAATATTCTTATCTGATTTGAAGGTGCTTTGGTGGCATAGTGTCTAAGGAATGTGACTGACAACCAGAAGCCTGGAAGTTCAAACCCACGAGCCACTTCTCAGAATAAAGGTTGGGCAATCTACTTCCATAGTGATAATGCCTCTGAAACCCAAGGAGTGGTCCCTATCAGTGCCATCCAACTCGATGGCAGTGCACTTGTGTGCTTTATCTAATTAGAACTATTGTAACTTACAAAAGAAATAATTGAAAACAATAAAACAAAATTTAGTTAAAATTAGTATATTAATGTTGGTTAGATGATAAATGGTATAAGAATATATTTTTAATAAATATCTAATAACTAAGCAGTTACTGTAATGAACTCTCTATGTGGTTATTGTTGTTGTTAGTGCTGTCAACTTGGCACTTACTCATAGCAACCCTATGTACAACAGAATGAAACACTACCCACTCCTGTGATAGCCCCACAATTCTTGCCATACCTAAAACCATTGTTGCAGCCATTGTGTCCATCCATCTCATTGAGGGCTTTCCATTTTTTCACTGACCCTCCACTTTACCAACCCTAATATGCTTCTCCAGGGAATGGTCTCTTTTGACAATATAACCAAAGTAGATGAGATAAAGTCTAGTCATTCTTGTTTCCAAGGAGCATGCCCTATGCACTTCTCCCAGGACAGATTTTTTAGTTATTCTGGCAGTCCATGGTACTTTTAGTATTCTTTGCCAATACCACAATTCAAAAACATCAATTCTTCTTCAATCTTCCTTATTCATTGTCCAGCTTTCACACGCATATGAGGCAACTGAAAATACCATGGCTTGAGTTAGGCACACCTTAGACTTCAAAGAGACATCTTTAATCCTTACAACTTCAAAGAGGTCTTCTGCAGCAGATTTCCCCAGTGTAATATATCGTCTGATTTCTTGATTGCTGCTTCCACTGGTGTTGATTTTGGATCCAAGTAATATGAAATCTTTGACAGCATCAATCTTTTCTCCATTTGTTGTGATGCTGCTTATTGGTCCAGTTGTGAGGATTTTCATGGTTTTTTTTTTTTTTTTTATTGAGGTGTATTCCATACTGCAGTCCATAGTCTTCAGTCTTCATCAGTAAGTGCTTCAAGACATCTTCACTTTCACCAAGCAAGATTGTGTCATCTGCATATCAGAGGTTGTTAATGAGACTTCTTCCAATCCTGCCAAATTCTTCTTCTTATAGTCCACCTTCTCAGATTATTTGCTCAGCATACAGATTGAACAATATAGTGAAAGCATAGAATCCTAACACACTCCTTCCCTGATTTTAAACTATGGAGTGTCCCCTTGTTCTGTTAGAACGCCAGCCTCCTGGACTATATACAGATTCCTAACACACTCCTTCCCTGATTTTAAACTATGGAGTGTCCCCTTGTTCTGTTAGAACGCCAGCCTCCTGGACTATATACAGATTCCTCATGAGCACAACTAAGTGTTCTAGAATTCCCATTCTTCTCAATGTTATCCATAATTTGTTATGATCCACACAATTGAATGCTTTTGCATAGTCAATAAAACATACATAAACATATTTCTGGTATTCTTTGCTTTCAGACAAGATCCATGTGATATAAGCAGAAAAAAAAAAAAAAAAAAGTCATCATCCTTTCAGTATTATGGAGTGTATCCGTAGCAATGGAAATCATGAAAGTAAAATTATACTCTATAGGAAGAAGAATGCCAATCCAAAAAATACTAAGACCTAAGGCATTGTCTCAGGGGTTCTATGAGAAAAGCAATAGCATTCCACAGATATCTCTGCCAACTCACTGGTTAGGATTCTATTTTGTCAGTTCCATTTTGTTTCTCAGATTGACTGGTAGGTAACTTCTTTTATTTTCCAACTATCCCTTCTAACATTTCCCATGTAATTCCTTCACAGAAAAACATTTACCTTCTTTAAATCCTAGACTAGTTATCTCTCATTTTGTCAAGACCTATAACCAGACCAAAGGTCAGGTAGACTGATTGTGGTGAGGTATAAAAGAACCTTGTGAATCGAGATTTGGCCAATGTACATTACTGTAAACCTGGAAAGTATATATGGTACTAGCTTATAAAGAAATTGGAACGTGGTGGAAGAAATATTATATGGTATCCTAGCAAATTTATTAATACAAAGTTATCAAGCATAGGGTCTAGACTTAATGTATGGTTTAAGCAACTGCTTAAATGAATTGCTTTGTTGGTTGAGAAAAACTTGAATGTAACAGTGGCCCCAATTGAGTAAAGTTGAAATATCAAAATTGGTTTGTTATATTATAAAGGAAAGTATCTAAGGACTGATGAAAATTGAAGAACTAGAGTAGACTATTTAATACGTGAATAGCCAACCTCCAGCTATGTTGTTTGAGAGAAACCACAGGATACTCACTTCACCAAGCTTAGAGTAGAGTACATGCATCCTTGAAAGACTCTGTAGTTGGTATTCTCTGTAGATCATGAATAACAGTAATATTACTATAAAAATAGGCTGTTGCTCTCTTGGATTAATAAAAATCAAATAATAGAACTTTATTGCCTGGTACAAGGCTAGTGTGGCTGCCACATTAAGTATCAGTGTTGGCTAGTTTATCTGATGTCAAAAGAAGGGAAACAGACAAAAGTAGATGGACCAACAAATAAAGTCTTATTTGGTTTTACTTTTATTAGAAGAAAAGTTCTACATCTGTTATTCTCTATAAAGTAAATACAAATCCATATCTTGTACTCACTGGTGAATCAAAGTCTGACTTGAATTTCGACAATAAAATGCCTCAGACCTTAAACAATCTCCATTATGAGCCAATTCACAGACCCAGAGACCCTTGAAGATAAGGGTTTCTCTTAGAACACTCCAACTACATTGACAAAATTTTTAACTCTAAGTCTTCTTCCAGCTTTCCAAAAAAGGTGACAGTTTTTACTAGACTACAAACTAATCAGACTTTTTGGATTTAACTGAACAATTTCTCTGCACCAACAGCAATTCTAGTGTCCTAAAGCTACTGTGATCTACCAATATGAACAAATACTTATACAACTCATGAAAATAATGGAGGTTACCAATTTGAAAGGGGACTCAAATAAGAGAATTCCTGGAAACAGTTCTAGGCTGCTGGCAAAATCTCCTTTGCCATGTGGCTTTTTATGCCTATCAGACACAACTGTGCTTAAAGTATCTGTGGTAGATAGAGATTCCATTTGGAGACTTTTTTCAGGCTCATAGATTAATCAGTGCACAGAGCCTTAGAATTTTGGAGTAAATATTTCCTCCATATCCTCTATAGATAAGCATTTTCCTTTACAAAGGATTTACTGCTTTCTACTTGGCTCTAGAAGAGATTGTAGATTTCAACATGAGCCATCAAGTTTCCCTTCCACCTGTTCTACCCTTCATGAACTGCATACTTTTGGACCCATCAGTCCTGAAGTTGGGCATTCGTAGAAGCATTAAGTCTTCAGTTGGGAGTGGTATACACAAAATCAGCTTTGGTCAGGCCCCTATGAGTCCCAGAAAATTGCTTGAGCATTAGACTCAGATTCCCAGGACTCCTACTATTGTCTTTGTCTTCTCTTTCTCATTATAAATGTATGGTCTCAAGAAGGATTTTTTATGACCAGCTGAATGGGAAATAAAAGAAAAATGGGCCAAGTTTGCAGTATGCTAGCACCCCATGAGACTTGCCAGTTTAACATTATTGCAAGACTTATCAATGACCCTGATGAATAGTGGCAAAAGGAAATATTGTCAGTGGAATGAATTTAAACTATGCTCTAGTATTCTTGGTATTTTTTTTTTGCAGGAAAAGGAGTAGTCAGAGGTACAGATGTATTATGCTTCATGGACACTGAATCTGTGCCCATTCTTGGGCTGTAGACAAGGGACTTGGAAATTGCAATTAAAAATAAATAGATAAGGACATCAGAAGCAGGATGTGCATAGATATGCACCATCAAGTGAGCGTAACGTGTGACAGTATCTGTAACCTCTATGAATACTCTTTAAATAATAACTTATTCAAAGGAAGATCTTAATCAGGTAGTCAGGATGAACTATTATTGAGATGTTAGGAATTCTCTTCTCAGCCATTCCCACCATTACCTAATGGGTTTATGAACAAAGCAGCCATAATGACACACACAAAAAATCACATGCTTTAGGCACTGTGTCACCAGAACTCCTTGCCATAATAACAGGGAGAGTATAAATATAGGCTCAGCAACATGGACTTTACACATCAAGGCTATCTGGCTGTAGCCATTGCTGAATGTCAAACTTACCAACAGGAGATACCAATGCTGAGCACCTATTCCAACAATGTTCACCCAAAGGACCAGTCATTCAGTCATCATGTAAGGGACAGCAATTTTTTATCATTGGAATAGATCATCTGGGTATGGATTAGCCTTCCTCTTCAATTACCCTTCTGCCAAAACCGCCATCTGTGAAATTACAGAATATTTCATTCACTGGGTATAATACCACACAGCACTTTTTGTTGGGAGTTAACAGCAAACAAAATGGTGAAATTGGCTCATGTTTATTGAATCCACTCATATTGAAATGTTTACCATAATACTGAAGCAGCTGGTCTGATTTTTCGATTGTCTTTATTTGAAAGTGGTTTAAATGTGCTTTAAAGAGTTTTGAAGGGAAGTTGAGTTGACAAGGTGTAGGCTTTAGTGATTTGGAAAGTGAATTTCTCAAAAGCAGTCTTGTTTAAGTTGAAATTTAAATTCCCCAAACTCCCTTCCTTGTATATTGCCAGGTAAGAGTTATCTGAAATAGGAATTTGCATGAGATTTGAGATGTGGAAGTGAGGAAGTAATTTATAGTCTCTGAAGGTTGTCATGGTTATATTTTTTTAATGAAAAACAGCTGCAGAAACACTAGTAGGTCCTGATTTGTCATCATTGCATTATTTTCCATGCTTACGTGGGACAGAGGCAACAGCATTAACTGAATTTGACCAGCTCTCTCTTCCTTGTTCCACCTTGGCAGCTGATCATTATTGGATTCTCAGATTGACTGGTTTGGTGACTTCTTTGATTTTACAGTCTTCTTTTATCATCTTCTCTTCACCAGTTCTTCCTTCATCAAATTCATATTGGCTTTGTGAACTGAACCTGAACAATTTAGGTAAGAATTAGAAATGGTTACTGAATCATTAGATGATGAGGGTTTCACTATCCTCACTCTCCCGTAGTACATAAGTGTCAAATGATAGATTTCTTGCTTGCCACCAGGTAGTATCTGGCTTGCCATATGAAATTGCTCCAATTTGATAGCATCAATATTATCAAACTTTACATATTATGTCTTATTATACATTGAGATATAAAAGCATAATATTGACTATTAAAAATATACTAATAATGTTTAATGAATATTTAATTCTTTAGGTTTAGCTTGCAGTTGATACAACATTGAGTATTGATCAGAATGTTAGGAGACACCATTTAAAAACAAATCAAAAAACCCTGTCAGATAAATTCAGACATTAATTCTTCAATACTACTGGTCCAGCTATTTCAAGAAGTCAATATTATTGGCAGGTGGTAGGGTGGAAGTAGATAATAGTTATAGAATAAAAGGCTAAAAGGTCCATAACAGTCAAAATCTAAAGCATAGGTCTGGCACCAAAATTGATTTTGGTCAGAAGATATATTTAAATATATTTTATTAATGTTTAATAATGCATGTTGTTGTTGCAAGGTACTGTCGAGTTGTCTCCAACTCATAGCGACCTTATGTACAACAGAACGAAACACTGCCTGATCCTGTGCCTATCTAATATATTAGATAGTTTTTCATTGCTATTCATAAGGTTTTCACTGGCTAATTCTTTGAGAAGTGGATGACCACTTCCTTCTTCCAAGTCTGCCTTAGTCTGGAAGCTCTGCTGAAACTTGTCCACCATGGGTAACGCTGCTGGCATTTGAAACACTGATGGCATAGCCTGCAGCCTCACAGCAACACACAAGCCACCACAGTATGACAAACC
>NW_006922746.1:168145-185870 GCF_000298275.1 Orycteropus afer afer
TGGAGGTTTTTAATGCCATAAGTACTGTTTCAGTAATACTAAAGTCATAATATCCCATATTTCTATTGCCTATTTATAAATAATCCATAAATCAAATGCATATTATTTCATCATTATGTGCATCAGCATCTCACAAAAAAACAAATTATAAGATGTAATTTTCTTTCCCCATGAAGAAAATATTTGAAGATACATGGTTGGAAATATTTCATCTTCACCAATTTATGTATTTCTCTGAATAGGACTTGTGGTAGATTTCAGAAACTTTGTGTAAACACTTTATGAAAATGGTTCATATGAAATCATTAATCAAAAGGATAGTCTTGTAAAGATGTTTGTAAATATGTTCTAAAGATAAGGAATTTTCTCTTAAAAGGATGACACTGCCATAGGAAAACAAATGTGAACGTTAAAGGATATGTTTTCACTGCCAGAGAATGTGTAACTAAAACCACCAGAGTCTGTGCAGCACTCGTTTGCACTGACATTCTGTCTCTATTCTAGTGGTGGGGTGACTTTTAAAGGATGTCATTTGAGATTTCTAATAAAAAATGTTGTTTTTCTTTTACATATCATACTTTCTTTATTCTCATTCTCTCTGCTAGTAAACTGAAGGAGATAATCTCTGGAGTTTGAATTTTAGTGATGACATATTAAAAGAAATGCAGAGGGTAGTATAACAAAGAAGTAAGAGACTGCAAAGATTTCTAAAGAAAATATAAGTTGGTTAGCACAATAAATACAAAAAAAAACAGTGGGAATAAGAAGAGTGGGTATAACAGTGACTAAAGCCTAAAGGATAAAGGCTAAAGAGAATGTTTAGTTTTGAAGAAGGAAAACTTTGAAAGTAGGAGTAACCTTACTCTGATAATTTAATGAGAGAACTCTGGGTATCAAGCAGTGCCATCACTAAGAGGGTATAGGCCGCAGACCACAATGCATGACACTGTCAGAAAGGATAACAGCAAAATGACTGTCTGAATAGTTTTGTGCAGTGTTTAAACAGAAATGTATTATTTTTTATAAATGTAACCATGTAGTAAATTTTTTTTGTATACCTAGCTTACATGTATATCTATGAGACTCTTTGGTAATTCACTTATAGACCTTCTAAAGCACTCTGATCAGAATTGCAAATATTTTCCAATTACAATGATACTTCAAATCACATGGTTTCTTCTGTACCACACTACCAGCATTCATGATTGTTTTTATTGTTGTCAGTGAGTGTATAGTCACTGATTTTGCCAAAATTTCAAGTGTTTGAGCTAAATATTAAGGTAATTAGTATTTGTGAATCTGCACCAATAGCTTTTTTGAGATAAAAAGTAGCAATTAAAGGAAAAGAAGAAAAAAAAAGAAGTCTTCCAATATGTTTCTAATGAAATTATAACTAAAAATGCTGTAACTCAATGCAGAAATTTTTTACGAAACAATTTTATTGTTGTTAGTTGTCACTGAGTCAGTTGCAACTTATAGTGATCGTATGTACCACAGAATGAAACACTGCTCAGTCCTGCACCATTCTCACAATTGTTTCTATGTTTGAGCTCATTGCTGTAGCCACTGTGTCGATTCATCTCCAAGAAAAAAAAAAAAAAAAAAGGTCCTACTCTTTTTCTCTGACTCTTTACTTTATAAAACATAACATCTTCTCCAGGGACCAGTCCTCCCTGATAAGGTGTACAAAATAAGTGGGATGGAGTCTTGCCATCCTTGCTTCTAAAGACCCTTCTTGCTCTATTTCGTCCAATACAGATTTATTTATTCATCTGACAGTCCATGGTGTATTCAGTATTCTTTCCCAACATCATAATTTGAAGGCATCCATTCTTCTTCAATCTTCCTTATTCATTGTCCAGTTCCTGCATGCATATGAACATGCCCTGGCTTGAGTCAGACACATCCTAGACCTCAAGGTAGCATCTTTGCTTTAAAGAGGTCTTTTGCAGCAGATTTTCCCAGTTCCATACTTCATTTGATTTCTTGACTACTGCTTCCATGGGAGCACTGGTGCCATAATGCCTAAGGCATTTGACTGCTAACCAGAAGGCTGGTGGTTCAAACCCACCAGCCACTCCTCAGAAGGAAGGTTGGACAATGTATTTCCATAGTATTTCCATAGTGATACTGCCTCAGAAACCCAAGGAGCAGCTGCTATGAGTAGGATCTAACTCAAGGCCTGTGAATTTATCTTTTTTTCTTCCATGGATATTGTTTGTGGATTCAAATAAAATAATAGATTTGACAACTTTAATATTTTCTTCATTTGTCATATTGTTGCTTACTAATACAGTTGTGAGGATTTTTATTCTTTTTTTTTTTTTTTTATGTTGAGGTGTAATCCATACTGAAGGCTGTAGTCTTTGATCTTCACCCTTAAGTGCTTCAAATTGTCTTCGCATTCAGCAAACAATGATGTGTTACCCATATATTGCAGGTTGCTTTTGAGTCTTTCTTTCCAATCTTGATGACTTGTTCTTCTTCAAATAGTTTAACTTTATTTTTTTTTCTCATTAGTATACACATAATATAAGAAAAATTCCATTTAACCAATTTACAACTACATTTATTGCATATTATTTTATGGTTAAAATTGATAATTGATTTTAGTAAGAATCCTGTATCAGGAGGAGATCCATGGGAGAGGTGACATCATGAGTTACTCCATTGGGTTATATGAACCCCTAGTGATATTACTGGTATGAAGATGGACATTTGAAAAAATATTGTTGAACATTAAGAATCAGATTAATCTGGAAGTGAAGCTTCCATATAATGTGTAATCTTTATTGTTATTTTTATTTTTAGACTTTGATTCAATATATATAAATTCAGAGACTGAGTCATAGGAGTCAACAAAATGTATTAGAAATTTATAAGATAAAACTCTGTTAAAAAAAGAATAACTATAATGTATAAAGTTTATATAATTAGACTTTAACTCTTAAAAGTAGAGAATTCTAAAAATGAATAATGATCTTTGATTGTGAGGGTCACACAGGACTGGGTAGTGTTTCATTCCATTGTACAAGAGGTCATCATGAGTCAGGATTGACCCAATGACACCTAACAACATCAACAACAATGCTGGCACAAGTAGAGCAAACTCTGTGACCAAACCTTTTTGAATTTCCTGTATTACATTTTACACTGGGATAAATTTCTGATGGAACTAAAGAAACAATGTGTATAGCCAATAACAGGGCATTCCTGATATTTTATAGATGTGTTTCCCCTGAGTACCTGATATAATGAGATATTTCTCATCCTTTTTAATCATATGTATCTCATCCTTACTTACCACAACCTATGACTTTAAATATGTTATTTATTTATTTATTTTAATAATATGGCAATGGAAAAGTTATTTATTAAGTGTAGCACAATACCCAGAAACATTACATAAAAGGATAATAAAGATGAAAATATTCTATAAAAATAAGCAGTATCAAAATGTGAAAGGAAAAAAAAAAAGAAGTAAAAGCAGAAAAAAGTGAAATTCACATTGAAAAATAGAAGCTAATATACCTTAATAAATATAGGGTAAATATGTTAGATTTTTCTAAAAATGAAGTATTTACATATATAGAAATAAAAGAGCTGCTCTAAATGCTTTACAAATGAATACTATGTCAGCTAAACTGCTGAATTGTATGACAGCAATGATAAATAAACAGCATATCATTATCCATGAGAAAGTGCAGAAATCATTTAACATTACCTAAGAAAATGGGGTAAGATTTATTATCCTTTTTATGTACATGAAGTTTATGAACACTATAAAAATAAAACACATATGAAATTGAACCACTCAAACAGTGTTACAAATAATTATAAATCTAGAGATCAGGAAGATTAAACAATTCACTACATATATTTTTGAAAACAAAACTATATTTAAATATATTGGAGAAAAGCACAACAAATAAATGAAATAATTTAGTGATCCAGAGGAATTACAAGCCATGGAATTACAAAAGGATAAAATGTAACTTTGAAAAAGCCATGAAAACACAATGGAATAGTCCCACTCTGTCATATGGGTGACCTGTGTCTATGAATGTTTTCTGCAACACCCAACAACAAATCACAGATGAATTGGCATGTCATGAATGAAAATACACCAAAAGGCATCTTTTGATGTTCAAAAAGGTTAAAATACAAGAGGAAAATAATGAAAATATAAAGAGATCATTACACAAAAATACACAATACAATTTTCATGTATAGAGACAAGGGAGACCTCTTTTTGAGTACTTACTATGTCATTTCCTATTTTTGTGTAATGATTCCTATATATTTTCATATATTGAGTGGGATATGAAGTCTGAGGAACTCTGGTAGTGTAGAGCCTAAGGCACTTGACTGCTAATGAGAAGGCTGGCGGTTCAGACCCACCAGCCACTCCTCGGAAGGAAGGTTGGACAATCTACTTCTGTAGTGATTACTGCCTTGGAAACCCAAGGAGGGGTCGCTATGAGTTGGGTCTGACTCGATGGCACATAACAACAACAGCATGAAGTATGAGTTTCTCATATACATGAGTGGCTTTATACTCTTAATGCATTCAACTGCTAACCAAAAGAGCAGCAGTTTGAACTTGCTAGCAGCTCTGTGGGAGAAAGATGAGGCAGCCTGCTTCCATAAAGATGTGCAGTCTTGGAAACACTATGCAGCAGTTCTACTCTGTCCTAGGGTTGTTATGAGTAGGAATTGACTCATTGGCAGTAGGTTATGTATTCTAAATAATTTTCAATATTCTCATTGTACTTCTGTAACCCCACAGTGTGCTGGAACAATACCATGATATCTAGAAACAATGTCATGATATTTCCAAAGGTTTACTGTTATACAAGTGACTCTAACATCATTTTTTTCAGTAACAATCTTCAGCTAGTAGAAATTTCAAGCTTTTCTTAAAGAACTACCCTCAGAAGCAGAGGAGGGAACTGGTAAAATAATTTGAAAATTCTCAAAAAATAGATGCCTAATTAAGTAGGCTGGTTTATACAAGACCGTCACCAAAGCTAAAGTCCTGTATAATTAACATAACCTACTTAATTAGGGAACAGATTCTTTGTTTTGATGTAAATAGGGGAATCAGAATGATACTGGAGTCTCTGGCTGATACAAGAGGAGCCCTGGCAGCACATAGCTTAAGGAGTGTTTCCAACTCACCAGTCATTCCAAGGTGGAAAGATGTATCAGTCAGCTTTTGTGAAGCTTACAGTCAACCAGTTGTGGGAATAGACTCAACAGAATCAGCTTTGGTTTTTGGTTGGGATGGTGCAAATGATGAACTTTAGCATTCATTAACTACCAACCGCTGGGAGCTCTGGTGGTGTAGTGCCTAACACATTTGACTGCTAACCAGAAGGCTGGTGGACCAAACCTACCAGTCACTCCTCGGAAGGAAGATTGGGCATTCTACTTCCGTAGTGATACTGCCTCAGAAACCCAAGGAGGGGATCACTATGAGTCAGATCCGACTCCATGGCGGTGAGTTTAACTGTTAACTGCAAGGCTGGATAGTCAGAATTTTCAAGTCTACTCAGGTTTTCAGAGAAAAGACCTGGTGATTTATTTCTGAAGAATCAACCATTGTAAACTCTATGGAGCATGGTTCTATTCTGACACACCTGGGGTTGCCATGGATCTAAATCAATTTAATGGGAACTGCTAAAAGAGTGATACAATCAGAACTCAGCTCACATCTGACATAAAGGATGAGAAAAGAAATAATAAAGTGACATTTAATACTTACATGTCCATGTTTTAAAAAAAAGCATACAATGACTATAATTGGAGTTAGGCTGTTTTAAACATATTTTAATATATAAAATTTCTAATGTGAATGAGTACTCAAGGAAAAGAAAAAAAGACATTGCCATGGAATTGATTCATACTCATAACAACCACTTTTGAACAGAGTAAAACTGGCTTATAAGGTTTCCAAGGCTATAAATCTTTACAGAAGAAGACTGCCTCATCTTTCTCCCCTGGAGAGGCTGATGGGTTAGAACCATTGACCTTTTGGATCGCAGCTGAATGCTTTTACCACTATACCACCAGAGGTTTGTGCTCAAGTAAAAGGAAACAAAATAATAACAGTTTAAAAAAAAAATATAATATAAACTGGAATATATGAACATAATGCCTGAGAAAATAGTGAAATACATAAAACAGACACAAACACAGAGACGTACATAAACACACAAAAAACAAATATCAAAAATGTACTAAACAGTCACAGGAGTCTTGCTGTAGCCCAAAATTCAGTGTGTGATGTATTAGACAGATCATATGCAATTACAATGGCCTTGTCTGGTAAACTTCTTAGGGAAAAGCTACACAGCCAGGACATTTGACTCTTTGAAGGGCATTATCACAGACAAAGACTCCATAGGTTCCCTGAGCCAATCATGCTCAAATACGTATTTGCATTCCTCACTCAAGGGTATCCACTCAGAGTCCTTTCTCAGGTTTTGGTGGAGGTATTTTTCTTCGTTTTGACTACTTTTCCACTCTTAACCTTTTATCCTCTCTCTTCTATTAATGCTGAAGTCCATAAAGTGGCAACATACTCTTGTTCCTGATAATGACAGGCCCTGGTGTTGCAGTGGTTATATGCTCTGCTGCTAACCAGAAGGTGGGAGGTAAGATCCCACTAGCTCTCTGGGAGAAAGATGTGACTATCTGATTTCATAAAGATTTACAACTTCAGAAAAATTATTGAGTGGTTCTACTCTGCTCTATAATGTCACTGTGAGTTAGAATTGACTCAATGACAACTTTTTTAAATCTTTATTTATTTATTTTTTTGAGGCAGTGAGATACTTCCTTCATTTGTGCTGATTTTACTTTACCTTCTTCCAGTGCCTATCTGTGAAGAAAAATGGGACACTATGTAACTGGTACCACTTTCTGCCTCCTGCTTTCACTATCTCAGTAAATTGTGGCCTTGAACTGACACATTGTCCTAATTGACTACCTAGACATCTGAAGGTTATAGGAAGATATATAGGAAGAGTGGTTTAGCTTCAAATAATGTAAGTAAGAATGCTGTTTGTAGTTACCATCAAGTCAGTGCTGACTCTTAGGGTCACTATGTACAACTGAACAAAACAATGCCAGGTCCTATGCCATCCTCACAGTCCTTGCCATGTGTAAGCCCATTGTTGCAATCACTGTGTCAATCAATATCATTTATAAACTTCCCCTTTTTAGGTGATCCTCTACTTTACCAAGTGTGATAGGCTTCTAGTACTCCTGATAACATGACCAATGTAAGGTAAATGGAGTATCACCATCCTTGCTTCTATGGAGAATTTCTGCTGTACTTCCAGAACAGATTTGTTTCTTTTCCTCTGACAGCCCATGATTCATTCAATATTCTTCAACAGCATCACAATTCAAATGCATCAGTTATTATTTGGTCTTTCTTATTCACGGTCCATCTTCAACATACTTATAAACTCACTGCCATGGAGTCAGATCCTACTCATTACTTATTGTTGTTGTTGTTATTTGCCATTGAGTCAGACCTGCCTCATAGTGACCCCTCCTTGGGTTTCTGAGGCAGTATCACTACGGAAGTAGATTGCCTCATCTTCCTGCTTGAAAATACCACTGTTTGTGTCAGGTGCATCTTAGTCTTCAAACTTACTATCTTTGTTCTTTAACACTTTATTTACCCTAGCTAATGTGTCATTTTAGTTCTCAAATGTAGCATCCATGGGTGTTTATTAGCTCCAAGTAAAATGAAATCACTGATAAATTCAATTTTTCTTTATTTGTTATGATATTGCTTATTGCCCCAAATGTGAAAGTTTTTGTTTCCTTCGTGTTGAGGTGTAATCTATACTGAAGGGTATATCGTCTTTGATATTCATCAGCATGTGCTTCAAGTCATCTGCACTTTCAGCAACCTAGGTTGTGTCATCTGTATATTGCAAGTTATTGATAAGTCTTCCTCCACTCTTGATGCTTCTTTCTTCTTCACTAAGTCAGTTTTCACAGATTAGTTGTTCAGCATATAGACAGAAAAATACGGTGAAAGGATAGAACCCTGACACTCACCTTTCCTGATTTTAAACCACTCAGTATCCCCTTGTTCTGTTCAAATGACTACCTCTTGGTCTATGAGCAAAATTAAGTTTTCTGGAGTTCCCATTCTTCTCAAAGTTATATGTGCTATGAGTCCCACAATAGAATGGCTTCGCATAGTCAGTGAAACACAAGTATATATCTGATATTCTCTGCTTTCAGATAAGGTCCATCTGATAACTTACCTCCCACCTTCTGGTTAGCAGCAGAGCATATAACCATTCTAGGTTATATGCATTTGAATTGTGATGCTGTTGAAGAATATTGAATGAATCATGGGCTGTCAGAGGAAAAGAAACAAATCTGTTCTGGAAGTACAGCAGAAATTCTCCATAGAAGCAAGGATGGTGACCTCATTCTAGGTCCCCTTCTGAATACAGCTTGGATTCTGACAGTTCACTGTTGATGTACTATTACAACTATTTTTGAAATATTTTCAGAAAAAAAAATAACATTCATGTGATATTAATTATATATACATTTATGTATATAATATCCACATTTTCTTGGATCTCCTTTCTTTGGAATGAGGGCAAATGTGGATCTCTTCTAGTCAGTGGGCAGGTAGGTGTCTTCCAAGTTTCTAGACAAAGACAAATGAATGCTTCCAGTGTTGCTTTTGTTTTTTGAAACATATTAATTGGTATTCTGTCTCTTCCTGGAGCCATGTTTTTAGCCAATGCCTTCAGTGCAGCTTGGACATCTTCCTTTAATATCACTGATTCTTGACCATACGCTACCTCCTGAAATGGTTGAATATCACTCAATTGTTTCGGCACACTAATTCTCTGTGTTCTTTCCATCTTCTTCTGACACTTCCTGCAACATTAAGTATTTTGCCCACAGAATCCTGAAAAATAGAAACTCAAGACTTGATTTTTTTTCTACAGCTCTTTCAGCTTGTGAAATGCCAAGCGTGTTCTTTCATTTTTTATTTTCTAACTCCAGATCTTTGCACATTTGATTCTAACACTTTACATTATCTTCTCAAATCACCCTTTGGAAACTTCTGTTCAGCTCTTTTACTTCATCATTTCTTCTATTTGTTTAACTGGTTTCAGAGTCTCTTCTGACAATCGTTTTGATCTTTTCTTTCTTTCTTTTTCTTTTAATGACCTTTTACTTAATCAATGGATGATATCCTTGATGTTTTCCCACAACTTCTCTGGACTTCAGTCATTGTGGGTCAATTTATCAAACTTATTTCTCTGATGGTTTTTAAATTCAGGTGTGATATACTAAAGATCATATTTTGTCTCTTGTGTACTTTTTTTTTTTTTTTTTTATCATTCCTAGCTTCAGCTTAAACTTTCATATGAGCAATTGGTGGTCTGTTCCACACAGTCCCTGGCCTTGCTCTGACTGATGATATTGAGCTTCTCAATATCAAATATGGATAGATATTAAACTTATTTTCTTGTACAGAATAAAGGAGGATCAGAAGGCAATAACAGAAAGCCATGTATACTCTCATATACTTTTTGTTATTTTGAAATTTCTTCTTCTCTTCTGTACTTCCCTCATGCTTTCCCTGATGTGATCTATGCTACAAGAAGGCTGACTCTAGCTGGTTTCATTCCAGATACCTATATATACAAGCTTCTGGTGAATTCAGTCTATAGGGGATTAGTGGGAAGCGGTGGTAGAAAATTGAGAAGATGAATTAGAAGCCTCTTGCTGTTGCTACTGTCTGCTTACTTTACTGTTCACTTCCCTTTCTTGTAAAATCAATTCCATACATTCAAACCCCATCCTGAATAATGCAACAATACAGATTCTTGGTATCTGGGACATATCTCCAGGGATCTTTAAGAGAGTAAGGAGAAAGTTTTCATTTAATATTTTAATTTAGATGGTCATATAAAATACATAAGCAATCTGAGACTGAAAATTAAATTCTCAAAAACTGTGATTTTCTTTAAATATTTTTTAAAAAACAATTTAATATTTATTATAGTAATTTTCAATAAGCATGCAGGAATAGATTATTAAAAATGGATGAATCTGTTTTTTACTAAGCACTTCAATGAACTTTTCTTTAATATTTTGTGTCTTTTTCTGGAAAAATAAAGCTATGTTTTATCTGTAATTATCTCATTATACTATTTCCTTTCCATTACCTAGTACTTATGCAGTCAAGCAAGTAAATAGGAACTAGAGCTTTTAAGAGATAAAAGTACATTGATTCATATGAGATATTTTAACTTTGGTGTTTAACTCAGTGAACATATATCATATAAAATGTTTCATAAACAGCCCTGCATCGTTTTAGTGAGGAATAGATGATAAACAGTTAACTACTCTATCCATTTAATTACATTAAGGGAACTTAATGTGATATAAATAGATAAAGAAATTTCCTATAATATTTTTATTGAAAATTATAGCATATGTATGACTAAATGTGGGAGCTCTGGTAGCATAGTGGCTAAGACACTTGCCTGCAAACCAGACAGCTGGCGGTTCAAACCCACCAGCCACTCCCCTGAAGGAAGGTTGGGCAATCCTACTTCCGTAGTGATACTGCCTCGGAAACCCAAGGAGGGGTCGCTATGAGTCGGGGCCGACTCAACAGCACATAACAACAACAACAACAACATGACTAAATGTATGAAAATAGCTAAGTATATTTTGGAAATTATTTTTAAATATTAATTACTATCCACCATCTAGGCTACAGATTGGAAGACAGTCTTTATCATTACATTCTTGTTCCCCTGAGCCCATGATGTTTTAACATGATGAAGTCGGAGAACAGACCTCAAACTAAAGGTTAAACATTCTCTGAATGCCTTCATAGTTTTTACCATCGAATATATATCTTTAAAAAATATATTTTTGAGCTTTGTCTATTTCTAAGTGCTGCATAATTTCATACAATGTTATATTTTGAGATTCATTCATGATGATCCATAATTTATTTTTCATGTTTTATAATATGCCATTGTATAAGCATCACACAACCTATGTATCTATTCTATACTGAACACTTTAGTAAGTTCTATGAGTTGGATTTAACCTACCGGCAGTGAGTTTGTTTTTGTTTTTGTCTTTTGATGTTTGCTATCATGAGCAATATCTGACTAAACATTACTTTGCATATCTCTTGCTGTACCTTTACATGAATTTTGCAGGATTTTAAAGCTTATAGTAAAATATTTAGCTGTAAGGAATACATGTGTTCATTTTGTGGGTAAAAAGATTTAAAAAAAAAAAAAAAGCAGTTCTGGCAAGATGGTGGAAGAGGCAAAACAAGCTACATAGACCCTCTGCAATAAAGCAGTGAGAAACCGATTGAAACCTATACAGAAGATGATCTTGGAACCCTGATCTTTGAAGAGAAGGATAAAGAAGTAGACTAAATACCACCTAGTAGAAGAACCTGAATGAAACAGTGAGTAAGGAGACAAACAGCTGTGGACTGCCAGCTGTGCTGAGGACACAACTATTCTGAATATTTCCTGATAGCAACCTAAGACTTAGCTCTGCACACTAAAGACTGCATGGACAGCATGGACAAGGACTGCATTGGTGCCTAACTACCAGAAGAGAAAACCACGTAGAAGGAAACAAACAGACCTGTGGATTACTAGTGGCTGTCCTGAAGGCACAGCTGTTTTGAATATTTGTAACCAGTGGGCATAGCCATTTTGAACACAGATAAGTGCTGTTCTCACCTGGACAGAGACCTAAGAATAGGCTCTACTTGCCAAAGACAGCATGGGCAACCACACTGGAGGCTAATGACTAGAAAGCTGTGATATTTCCCTGCTTACTCTTATACTCCACACACTCTTGGTAATCAGAGATGTGGCCATTCCCTGCCTCCATCCACCTTCTTGTTCAGTAGGAATTCCATCCTGGTCTTTGCCCTGACAGAGCTTGGGCTCCCTGCCCAACAATTTCGTTTTTGTTTGTAGATTATTCTTTCTGTGTTCCTCACTTCTTTTCTTTTTTCCCCCTCTCTTTCCTGTCCCTAGTTCTTATTTATTTATTTGTTTGTTTATCTTCCTTTTTCCTGATTCCTTTTTTTTTCTTCTTTCTTTTGGTTCTTCCAATCCTTGTTTTTCCTTCTGCAGTTTTGTCATTGTTTTCTTTACTATTCTTTTACTCTTGTTCTTTTCTCTCATACCTCCTTACTCAGATATTGTAGGTTATTTTTTTTTTCTTTTTCTCATTATCTTTCATTTATTATTTTTAAAATATATTTTGGAAATTTTTCTTCTTATTTATTACAATTTTCTGTGTATTCAAAATGTTTACATTTCATTATTTTTAACATGTCAAAGGAAGTTCTTCATGATGATGACTGAAATTTTGGACATTTAAAGAAAAAACAAAAAGAAACTTGATGGGGATGAATCATTATGTCTCCTGCATTATTTAATTTAGAAAACTACAATCTTCTTCTTCTTCTTTTATTTTTTGTGACCCCTAACTAGTTAGAACAGCTAGGGAAGGCCAGGAGAGGAAGCTGGAGCTGGCAGCAGGCAGGAACAGCTAGGGAGGCCAGAAAGTGAGCAGAGCAGCTGGGAATAACTAAGGGAGATGAACTTGTCTGTCAGTTTGTCATAATATAGTGGCTTGTGTGCTTATGTGAGGCTGGAATATATGCCACTGGTGTTTCAAATGCTAATAGGTTATCCATGAAGAATAAGTTTCAGCAGAACTTCCAGACTACGACAGACGTGGAAGAAGACAGAGGCCATCCACTGCTCAGAGAATTGGGCAGTGAAAACCTTATGAACAGCAGTGAAAAACTGTCTGATATATCACTGAAAACTTTATGAATAGCCCTTGAAGTGCTGTCCAATATAGTGCCAGAAGATGAGGCCCTCACTTCAGAAGGCACCGAAAATACAAGTGGGAAAGAGCTGCCTCCTCAGAGTACAGCAGAACTTAACGATGTGGATAGAATAAAGCTTTCAGGGCCTCCATTTGCTGATGTGACACTCAAAATGAGTAGAAACAGATGCAAACATCCATTAATAATTGAAATATGGAATGCATGAAGTATGAATCTATGCATAAAGTTTGGGATACTAAACATTAGTGAGCTGAAATGGACTGAGTTTCCCATTCTGAATCAGACAATCATATGATCTGCTATGCTAAGAATGGCAAATTGAAGAGGAATGGTCTGGCATTCACCATTACAAAGAATATTTCAAGAGCTATCCTGAACTACAGTGTTGTCAGTGATGGGATAATATCCACACATCTACAAGGAAGGCCAGTTAATACTACTAATAATGACATTTACATATCAATCACCAAAGTTAAAGATGAGAAAATTGAAGGTTTTTATCAATGTCTGCAGTCTGAAATTGACCAAACATGCAATTGAGATGTGTTAATTATCACTGATGATTGGAATGTAAAAGTTAGAAACAAAGAAGAATCACCAGTAGTTGGAAAATATGACCTTGGTGATAAAAAAATAATGCTGGAGATCCATGATAGAATTTTGCAATACCAATGACTTATTCATTGCAAATACCTTTTTTCAATAAGACAAATGATACTTATGTACTTAGACTTCACCAGATGGAGTACACAAGAAGCAGATTGACTACATCTTTGGCAAGAGGTAATGGAGAAACACAATATCTTCAGCCAAAATAAGACCAGCAGCTGATTGTGAAACAGACCTCAACTGCTCATATGTAAGTTCAAGTTAAAGCTGAAGACAATTAAAACAAGGCCACTAGAGTCAAACTATGACATTGATTATAACCTTCCTGAATTTAGAGGCCATCTGAAGAGTATATTTGATGCACTGAACACCAATGATCAAAACCCAGATGAACTGTGGGATGACAACAAGACATCATCCATGAAAAAAGCAAAGGTTATTAAAAAGTCATGAAATCAAGAAAAGAGCAAAATGGATGTCAAAAGAGACTCTGAAATTTACCCTTGAATGGAACACAGCTAAAACAAATGCTAGGAATGACAAGATAAAAGAGCTGAACAGAAAATTTCAAAAAGCAGTTCAAGAAGACAAAGTCAATCATTATAGTGAAATATGCAGCAACTTGGAGTTAGAAAACCAAAAGGGAAGAAAATGCTCAGCATTTCTCAAACTAAAAGAATTGAATAAAAAAATAAAGCATTTGGTTGCAATATTGAAAGATTCTATGGGCAGTATATTGAATGAGGCAGGAAAAGAAGATGGAAGGAATATACAGAGTAACTCTACCAAAAAGAATTGGTTGATGTTCATCCATTTCAGGAGGTGGCATATGATCAAGAACCAATGGTATAGAAGGAAGAAGTCAAAGCTGCACTGAAGGAATTGGCAAAGAACAAGGCTTCAGGAACTGATGGAATACCCATGGAGATGTTTCAACAAACAGATGCCCCACTGGAGGCACTCACTTGGCTATGCCAAGAGATTTAGAAGATAGCTACCTGGCCAACAGACTGGAAGATATCTATATTTGTACCCATTCCAAAGAAAGGTGATTCTCACACAATGTGGAAATTATTGAACAATATTATTAATATCACACACAAGTAAAATCTTACTGAAGATAATTCAAAAACAGTTGCAACAGTATATTGGCAGAGAACTTCCAAACTGCAAGCTGGATTCAGAAAAGGATGTGGACGTAGGTATATCATTGCTGATAACAGGTGGGTCTTGGCTGAAAGCAAAGAGCAACAAGATGTTTATTTGTGTTTTATTGACTGCAAAATCATTTGACTGTGTGAATCAGAATAAATTATGAATAACATTGAAAAGTATAGGAATTACAGAATACTTAATGTGCTGTACATAGACCAGGAGGTTGTCTTTTGAACAGAACAAGGGGAAACTGCATGGTTTAAAATCAGGAAGGGAGTGCATCAGGTTGTATCCTTTCACCATACTTATTCAATATGTATGCTGAGCAAAGAATCAGAGAAGCTGCACTATATGAAGAAGAAATTGGCATCAGGATTGGAGGAAGACTCATTAGCAACCTGTGATGTGCAGACAACAAAACTTTGCTTGCTGAAAGTGAGGATGACTTGAAGTACTTACTGATGACTATTGAAGATTACTGTTTGTAGTATGGATTACACCTCAATATAAAGAAAACAAAAATGGTCACAAATGGACAATAATCATTACGGTAAATGCAGAAAAGATTGAAGTTATCAAAGACTTCATATTACTTGGTTCTACAATCAACACCAGTGGAAGCAGTAGTCAATATATCAGATGGCATATTGTATTGGGTAAGTCTGCTTCAAAAGACCTCTTTCAAGTACTGAAGAGCAAAGATCTCTCTTTGAAACTAAGGTGCATCTAACCCAAGCTATGGTATTTAATTCATTTCATATGAATGTGAGAGCTGGACAATAAATAAGGAAGACCAAAGAAGTGCTGATGCTTTGGAGTTGGGGTTGTTGTTGGTATGTGCCATCGAGTCAGACTTGACTCATAGTGACCCCTCCTTGGGTTTCTGAGGCAGTATCACGATGGAAGTAGGATTGCCCAACATTCCTTCCAAGGAGTGGCTGGTGGGTTTGAATTGCCAGCGTTCTGGTTAGCAGTCAAGTGCCTTAGGCACTATGCTACCAGAGCTCCTTGAAGTTGGAGTAGTGGTGAATAATGCTAAAAGTACCATGGATTGCTAAAGGAACTAATAAATCTGTCCTGGAAGAAGTGCAGTCAGAAGGCTCCTTGGAAGTGAGAATGGTCAGACTTTGTTTCACCTACTTTGGACATGTTGTCAGAAAGGATCATTCTCTGTAAAAGGATATCATGTTTCGTAAAGTGGAGGGTCAATGAAAGAGAGGAAGGCCCTCTGTAAGATGGATTGACACAGTGACCGCAATGATGGGTTAAGGTAAAGCAAGGATTGTAGGGCTGGCACAGGGCCAGGTAGTGTTTCGTTGTATTGTACATAGGGTCACTGTGAGTCAGAGATGACTCAACAGCACCTAATGACAACAACAACTAGTCTAAAATTTACCCTCTCCTTCCCTCTCATCCTTAGTAACCAACACAGTGAATATCCTTCCCTATGTAAACCTTTTTTTGACATTTTACCATAATGAACTTATATAATGCTTGTCTTTCTGTAATTGACTTATTTCACTCAGCATAATATCCTACAAATTCATGTTGTGAAGTGATTCATAGATTCTTCACTATTCTTTAATGTTGAATAGTATTCCATTCTGTGATTGTACCATAGTTTGGTTATCCATTCATCTATTGATGGGGAGGTTGAAAATATATTTGTAAAGTAAGTCTGCTGGTGTACCAGATATGGCATTTGGAAGCTAATCACAAGGTCAGTGGTTCGAACCCACCAGCTGCTCTAAGGCAATGTGTTTCCATAAAGGTAGAAATCCTTGGAAACTCAATGGGAGTCACTGTGTGTCAGAATCAACTTGATGGCAATATATATGTATATATATATATATATATGATAAATAATATAAATATACATTCATATATATGTACATATATACATATACATATATATGTACATGTATTACATATATAGAGAGAGATACAGATACATACACACACAGACACACACATACATGGAGTGTTTAACCACTTAGCTGCTAATGGAAATGTTGGCAGTTATACCCACCCAGTGGGTTCATTAGAAAAAGACCTGGTAATTTCTTCCTGTAAAGCTTATAGCCAAGAAAACTCTTTGGGGCAGTTCCACTCTGCCACATGTGGTCACTATGAATGGGAATTGACACAAAGGCACCTAACAAAAATATAAATATGTGTATGTATGCGTATATATATATATGTGTGTGTGTATGTGTGTGTGCATATATATTAACATGTGCATATATGTATGTGTGTGTGTATATGTATAGTATATATGTAGTTGTTGTTGTTAGGTGCCATTGAGTCTTCTCCAACTCATAGTGACCCTATGCACTGCAGAACGAAACACTGCCTGGTCCTGCACCAGCTCTGTGATCCCTCCTATATTTGAGCCCATTGTTGCAGCCACTGTGTCAATCCATCTCTTTGAGGGCCTTCCCCTCTTTTGCTGACCCTCCACCTCCCCAAGCCTGACATCCTTCTCCAGGGAATGGTCCCTGCTGACAACATGACCAAAATACATGAGACAAAGTCTGACCATTCTTGATTCTAAGGAGGATTCCGGCTGTACTTCCTCCCGGATAAATTTGTTAGTTCTTTTAGCAGTCCAAGGTACTTTCAGCATTCTTCTCCAGCACCACATCTCAAAAACATCAATTCTTCTTCAGTCTTCTTTATTCAACTTCCAGCTCTCACATACATATGAGGCAATTGAAAATACCATTGCTTGTGTCAGGTGCAACTTAGTCCTCAAGGAGACATCTTTGCTCCTCAGCACTTGAAAGAGATCCTTTGCAACCGACCTGCCCAGTGCTATACATTGTCTGATGCCCTGACTACTGATTCCATTGGCCTCAATAGTAGAATCAAGCAACGTGAAGTCTTTGACAACTTCAAACTTTTCTCCATTTATCGTGATGCTGCTTATAGGTCCAGTTGTGAATATTTTTGTTGTCTTTATATTAAGATGTAATCTATACTGCAGACTGTATTCTTCAATATCATCAGTAAGTGCTTCAAGTCATCCTCATTTTCAGCAAAAAA
>NW_006922746.1:201885-203538 GCF_000298275.1 Orycteropus afer afer
TTTTTTCATGGTGTGCCTGATTTCTTTTTTCCATATTATTTTCTGTGCTGAGCTCATTATGTTTATGAATCATGTTATCATTTCCTTTGTTGCTGTTGTTTTCATATATGCTGAATATTTGTGCTTGTCCTCTTTTTTATTATGATGTGAAGGTTTATCATTTTTCTTTGAGGTTACCCTATGATTTATATTTTTATCCCTGAATTTAGAACAGTCCATTGTATCTTGCAGCTCTCTTAGCTTCCTCACCTTTTAGAAGTTCTGTAACTACATAGTCTTTTGCCTCTTTTTGTTTGTAGTTGTTGTCACTTGCCAATTGTTGTCTCTGGTTCCCTGTTTAAAACCGTGTAAGCTCATTTTACTTTTGATATGTCCATAGTTGTGGTTTTGGGTTATGTCATCTTGTGTATTAATGGTTGGTTTTTATTTGCTATTTTTGGTTCTCTGTTCAAAGGACTCCCTTCAGCTTCTCTTGTAAGTTTGGTCTGGTTTTAACAAGTTTCTTTAGTTTCTTCTCATCTGGAAATCTCCTAATTTCACCATCATATTTGAGGGACAATTTTGCCAGGTTGAAAATTTTTCTCTTTCAAGATTTTATATATACCATCCTATTGCCTTCTCACTTGCATGGTTTCTGCTGAGAAATCAGAGCTTATTCTTACTGGCTGTCCTCGGTAGGTAACTTTTTGTTTTTCCTGTGCTGCTTTCAGGATTCTGTCTTTGTCTTTGGTTTTGGTGAGTTTGATGATGATATGTCTTGGTGATTTTCTTTTGGGGTCTATCCTCTTTGGGGTTCATTGGACTTCCTGAATGGATATATCCTCTTTCCTCATCATATCAGGGAAGTTCTCCTCCAGCAAATCTTGGACAATTTTCTCAGTGGTTTTGTTTTTCTCTTCCTGTTCTGGAATTCCAATGACTCCTAAGTTATTCCTTTTGATGGTATCTCACATGAACCTTAGGCTCTCTTCATTTTGTTTTGATTTTTTTTTTTTTTTCTGATTGATCCCTTTCCAAAGAAATATCCAGGTATTTGTCTTCAATCTCATTACTTTTGTCTTCCATTGCATCAGTTCTACTCCTTTGCCCTTCCAATGTGTTATCTATTTCTGACAATTTAGTATTCATATTCTGGATTTGTATCTGTAGATTTAGAATCATTTCTAATTTTTCATTTATTTTCTCATTTTGTTCTAGTATTTTCTTCCAAAATTTGTCTAAGGTTTTTTCTGTGTTTTCTTTTCTTCTGTCCCTCAATCCTTTGAAGATACCTAACGATAATTCTTTTGAAATCCTTATCGGAGAGTTCCAATGTTGCTTCTTCCTCACAGAGGTTTTCCGGGTCTGTATCCTGCTCCCTTTTTCTACCACTTTATCCTGCTTCTTTGTGTGGATTGTGATGCTCTGTTGTCTCCAAGGCATCGTGGCATTGTTGTATTTAGATCTCTGTTAACTGTTTGTGAAGAGCAGGCAAGGGTAATTCAGGCTCTTCTTGGTGGTTTTTTATCATTTCCCAATTGGTGGGGAAGGAGTTAGTGGCTCTCACTCAGTAAGTGAAGTTGCAGGAGGTGTAGGTGTAGTTGTGTCTTATGAGGATTGTTGTTGTCTCCCACTCAGTTATACACAGTTTATAATTGAATAACCATCACAAAA
>NW_006922746.1:204541-212966 GCF_000298275.1 Orycteropus afer afer
TCTATATCCTTCCCTTCAAGGCTCAGGGGTCCAGGATTATCTTCTGTGTCTGTGTTAATTGGTTTCCCTTTTCTTTGTTGAAGAGGGTCTGTGCAATCTTTCTGCCTAATCCACCATCTTACTGGTGAATCCAAAATGCTATTCTTTTTGTTTTATTTATTTTCATGTTGAGTTGCATGGAAATTTATAGGATAAATTGATTTTTCCATTCAACCATCTATACACATTTTGTTCCCTAACAATGGTTGGAATTTCTACCATATAAGAGCACTCTTTCAACATCCTCCCTATGTTTCCTATTTTTTTTTTAGGCTTCTTTCCTATCCCTTCCTGCCCTCTGAGCTTTAATCCTTGGCATGGGCTGCTCTTTGATCTCATGTGGCTGATTGTTCTGAGAAATGCTTTCCCCACTAATGTTGTTATTCATTATAGTTCTGTCCATTGTTTGCTGAAAGTTGAGCCACTGGGGTTAGGTCAGTTAAAGGGCACAATCTCTAGAGTTCTACTTATCTGTATAAGATCAGAAAGTCTGGTCCTTTGTTATTACTTTGAGTTTTATTCCACATTTTTTTCCCACTGTATCCAGGACACTCTATTGTGATCATTTGGGGAGCAGACATTTGTGGTAGTTGGGCACTGTATAGTTCTTCTGGTCTCATGCTTGAGGAAGCTGAAGTTCAAGTCTTCCTTTTGTCCTTTGGGCTATTTGTGTCACCGTGTATTTGATTTTCTTCACTCTTCTTTATGTCAGACAAAGACATAGAATTGTACTTTAGACAGCCACTTACTAGGTTTTAAGATCCCAGTCACTACTTACCACATTAAGATGTATAACATAGTTTTAGTGGACTATGTTTTGTCAACTGAGTCATGTGTTCCCATGGACTGTGGTCCTAAGCCCCCAAATCCAGTGACTTATTACCTCACATTATTTGGTTATGCCTAAAATTTTCAAAACTTGGCCCCATAGTTTCTCTACAGTATATATGTGGATATATTTACAGCACATACAAGTATGTATGTAGAAATGTCCTCTACCAAACCTATATATGGTTATGGGTATAGTCTCTTACATCTACCCATCCTTGTACAGCTTGCTTATCTGCCTATTCATGCACTCCCAGATTGTTCTTTTCTATTACTGATATTACATGGTTGTATATGTAATAGGATTTATTTTTTATTTTTTGTCTGTAATTCTTGTGCACTTTTCAGTGACTTATTTTGCTAATGACATTGTGCTGATGATCTTCTCATTGTATATTATGTTTTCCTTCATCCAGATTAACATGTGTCCATTATATTTGTAGTCCTGCCCACCCTTCCCATCCCTCATAACCATCAAAGAGTGTTTCTTTCTGTATGTAAAATATTCCTTGATTTTTATAATAATAAAACAAAATATACTGCCGTCAAGTCAATTCAACTCATAGTGACCCCTCCTTGGGTTTCCGAGGCAGTATGTCTAAGAAAGTAGATTGCCCAATCTTCATTCCGAGGAGTGGCTGGTGGGTTTGAACTGCCAGCCTTCTGGTTAGCAGTCCAATGCCTTAGGCACTATGCCACCAGAACACCCTTTTTATAATAGTGGACTCATATAGTATTTTTCCTTTTGTGATTGACATATTTCACTTAGCATAATGTCTTCCAAGTTCATCCATTTTTATGAGGTGTTTTACTAATTTTTTTGTTATTTTTTAACATTGCAATCCATTATATGTTTGGTCATAGTGTGTTTATCCATCCAACCATCCATGGGCACTTAGGATGTTTCCATATCTTAGCTACTGTGAATAATGGTACCATGTGCATGGGAGTGCATACACATATTTGTGTTCTGGCTTTTATTTTTCTACTGGTTGGATTGATGGATCAAATGGTAATTCTATTTCCATGTTTTTAAGGAGGCACTATACTATTTTCCACAGTGCTTGTACCATTTTGCAGCATCAGAAACAGCATATAGGAGAGTTCTAATCATTCAACAGCCTTGCCAACATTTGTTGTTTTCCCTTTTATTGAATTTTGCTATTATTGCTGGGGTGAGATGATATTCCACTGTTGTTTTAATTTGTATCTTTTCAAGGGCTAAAAGTTGCAAACATTTCTTCATGTGTTTGTTGACAGGCTAAATATTTTCTTGAGTGAATTTAGTGTTCATGTCTTCTGCCCATTTTTTGGGGGTTATCTTTTTTGATGTTGAGATATTGAAGTTTTCTATTAATTTTAGAAATTAGTATGTTGTCAGATACATCATTGGCAAATATTTTTCCCCAATCTGTAGGTTCTCCTTTCCCTTTTTAAAGAAGTCTTTTGATGAACATAATTATTTAATTTGTGGGATGTCCCTGTCTGTGTTTTGTGCCTTTTTTTGGTATGTTTGATTGTCTGTTTGTGCCGTTAATTATAAGCCCAAAGTTTGCCCCTATTTTTTCTTTGATGATCTTTATAGTTTTAGGTTTTAAATTTAAGTCTTTGATTCATTTTAAATTTAAGCCTTTGATTTAGTTTTTGCATATGGTTTGAAGTATGAGTCTTGTTATATTTTTCTACAGAGGAATAATCTGTTTGCCAGCGTCATTTGTTAAAGAGACTGTCTCCTCTACATTTGGTGGATTTTGGCCCTTTGTCAAAGGTCAGCTGTCCGTAAGTGGAGGTACTAATCAATTTTAATTATATTTTTTTTTTCTGACCCGTTGGATACTTTAAGATGAAAAATTAAGGGTGCATAATTTCATTAAAATCAGAGAGCATAAATCTTTATTTATGGTATTTTGAAATATGTTGAGACATATTTTATGATCGAACATCAGGTCTATTTTGTTAAACATTCCCTTTGTGCTTGAAAAGAATATGTCTTTTCAAAAGCTATTGAGTGTTATGTTGTATATATGTCAGTTAGGCCAAGTTGATTAAGTCTATTTTTACAATCTTCTTTATCCCTACTGCTTTTTCAGTCTGCTTTTCTTACCAGGTTCTGAGAATGGTGTGCAAAAATATTCAACTATGATTAAGGATTCTGTTCTCTATATAAGTTTATAGTGAGGGACAGAGAACAGTGTAAGTTGAATATATAGAATGACCATAATGATTGGGGGAAACTTTTGGCAGCTAATTGAGGGCCATTATACCATAGGGACATAGAGAGAACTATGATTTTATTATGGGTCATTAAGAAGATAAATGAAAGAAGTGACTATTATAGCTGGTAAATCTTGCTTCTGTGGGGATGATGAACTAAAGCAGCACAAGAAAAAGTATGGAGGACATTTAGGAATGCATTGTTTTAATACAAAACAGAGATGATCATGGTTCAATTTGGGAGAAGCTTAAATTCTAATATACATCCATACATATTTTTATCTTTAAGGTAGAAACACAAGACTATCTTAATGGATATGATATGGTGGGGAGGGTGATCAAAGAAAAAGAATCAAGACAGTCTTCCATATTTTTGTCTCAGACATTAGAAGAAAATATCATTTGACAGGAGGTATTCAAGTGTGACAATGGTAAAGCATGAATTGAAATGTGTTGCCATAAAATTTTCTAGCTACTTACCTAAAAAAGGTATCCAGATGTGTGTTCTTGTATGTATGTGTATATATAAGTTTGTCCTTTTTGAATGTATACACACACACACACACACAAGACTTACTTTTTTCTTTGTGCTTTCATTGAAAAAACATTAAAAAAAAAAAAAAAAAAACCTCAGCCCATAGTATGGTTTTAACATTTGATATGTAACACATTTAAAACACATTTTTAAAACTAAATACAGTAGATTTGTTTCAAGAGTTCAAATAATGAAGCAATTAATTCTCTCATATTCTCATTCTTCAGGGAGGTGATTTGAGTAATTTGTTTATGTAAATGATGGAATACAAAGGATGCCTATAGTTAGTTTAATTTCTGTCTTTTATGAACTGTACTCTATATTCTCTCAATTCAGATAATCATGAATTTTATTTGCCTCAAGTCATACTTGGTTAATTTAATTTAACCTCACATATTTAGCATAATACCATGTTATTACAAATGACACTTTCCTCTAATTTGAAGAAGACAAGGTTTAACAGCATCTTCTTTCTTACTTACTTTTTGTTGTTGTTGTTGTTGCTAAATTCCTGGATTGTTGTATAATGGATTCTAATTCAGAAACACTTCCTTGGGCTAATTATTCTATTTACATAAATAGCTTCCTCAGGGTCACCAACTAATTATCTATTCCTTTGTGTCCAGTCTTAAATGAAAACTTTAAGTCCTCTAAAAGTTATTAATATAAATTTCAAAAAACATACACATAATGAAAATCATTTTCAGTCTGATAACAGTGAGAGAACTTCCATAATGAGAAAATCCTTGTATCCAATGAAAGTATTAAAATATTACTCTGTGCAATTTTTTTATTGTCTACAAAAAGTGTCCTCTTTTGAAGAGAAAACACCAAGCCTCCCCCAAAAAAAGTAAATTAAAAAAGATTAATGAAACGTAGAAACTTTAACAATAAGTGAGGTGTGTAAACCCTTAAGTTTTACTATTTCCACATAGTTCTAATAAAATATTCTTTAGTGAGAACTAGAAATTTTCTATCATCTAAAAATATACACTATAGTGAACTATATTTGTTTTTCACACCTCAACATAAAGAAAACATAAATCCTCACAACTAGGCCAGTAAGAAAAATCATGATAAATGCAGAAAAGATCACAGTTTTCAAAAATTTCATTTTACTTGGACCCACAATCAATACTCATGAAAGTAGCAGTCAAGAAATCAGATATTGTATTACATTAGGTAAATCTGTTGCAAAATATCTGTTTAAAGAGTAAAGAAACAAAGACGTCACTTTGAAGACTAAGTGGAGCCTAATCCAAGCCATGGTATTTGCAGCTGTTTTATATGCATGTGAAAGCTGGACAATGAATACGAAAGACCAAAGGAGAACTGATGTTTTGAATGATGGTGTTGGTGAAGAATACTGAAAAATACCATTGACTACCAGAAGAACAAACAATTCTGTCCTGGACTGAATTCAGCCAGAATGCTCCTTGGAAGCAAGAATGGCTGGATTTGTTTCTCACCTATTTTGGTCATGTTGTCCATAAAGGGAGAATTCCCTGGAGAAGGATATCATTCTTAGTAAAGTATAAGGTCAGTGATAAAGGGGAAGACTCTCAACAATATGGATTGACACAGTGCCTGCAGTAATGGGCTCAAGCATGAAAAAGATTGTGGAGGATGACCCAGTACTGGGCAGTGCTTCCATTCTATTGTACACAAGGTAGCTAAGAGGTGGAGTCAATTCAGTAACATCTAACAACAACAACATTATGTATTTACTTACTTATTTATAGAGTATTGAATTTGCAAATAATTTAATATCATTCTTGACATATTTATTACAAAACTTTCTTTAGTGTATCCTATTACATCTGACTTAAACTCTTCATTGTTCAAATAAAAATTAAAATATAAATATTTCTTAAGTTGAAATTATTTCTTATGTAGAACTGCCAAGTTCCCCTTTATAAATAAAAGTTAACAGTAAAGACAGAATGGAAAACTGAGAAAAAATCTAGATTGTGGTTTAAAGCTTAAACTTCCAAACAAAGATCAATCTGCTACTTAATTTTTTCATCAAAGTAAATTTTGTGATAGCTTCTTTATTATAAAGTGTGTAACTTAGATCCTATGCAGGAAACAAGTATGCATATTTTAACACAAATTTTTGTGAGAGTAGGAAAGAAACACTGAAATCGACAATACAAAAAACATGTCTTTAATGAGATTTTCAATATTATTTTAAGAATGTAAATGTGACTTTTTTATTTTATATATAATTTGATATTTATGAAACTCCAGGTACTTTTAAATTTGAAATAGAAGGTGATATCCCTGTTAACGCTAAATTAATGAGAAAATTGAATGAATAGATTTAACTATCAATTATATTATCAACTTGTGAGAAAAGGTTTTCCTCATTTCTGTGTACATGCAACTAAGGTTAAAAAGTAAAGCAGAAAAATAAGTTCATGGAGAAACACACAATGTGTGTATGTGTGTGTTTACATACATTTATGGACTTTTCCTTTATAGTTGAAGCAAAATTTTTTAAAAAAGACAAAATGATGTATATTTTTCTACTATTAATTGAAAGTGTTTTTTTGTTTGTTTTAAAATTCAAGTAAAAATTTTAAGATAACATTTAATATTTTGGTATTTTTTTAAAATATTAATTATGCTATTAATCTCCAACACATTATAAATAGATGTGGCTCTATTATGCCTTTCCCATACTGTAACATGTCCTCTCCCTGACCTTGACCATTTTTTAAGGGATAGCTTGTATGTTCCTTTTTTTTCCCTGGAGCTTGTGTTTACTATTCCCTCCTTTCAGACACCTACTTTTAATTTATTTTTTATTAAATTTGTTAGTAGCACTATAGTCATCCTGGCATATTTGCAGAAATTCTGGTTGGTGTGATGCATTGTTTGTCTTTTAGCACACATGACAGAGATGTAACCACAAATGGAAAGACTTAAAATTAACACTATGATGAATTTATAGATCTATACGACCAGTGTTGGAAATATATCAAGGGTAGCATAGCCACAAGAGAAGGAAGAAATATTCAATGAAAACACTTACCCACCATGGCAAGGAACAGGGAAAATGTTTATTCATATTGACATATGAAAGGAATAATTGAAGTAGAAGTTCATTAACCCAGTAGACATTTGTTGAATACTTACTTTGTGCTAGGCTTTGTTGAAGACACAGTGTAGGGGTGGGCATCATAACAAGCAAGGATTCTGTACACATGGAATCTATAGTAAATATGTTTGGACTTTTATCTTGTTGTTTGCAAAAGACTCAAGTTAGCATAACTTTTGTTTCTTTGCCAGAAAAGGTATTGTTTTTATTTGCTGGTGATTATCATATAAGTGGTTATGAAGTCATCAGCTGGTACATTCATACTTGTTAAGTATCTCATAGCAAAAATTACTACACAATAGATACTTAATAAACTTTCACTGATCTAATGAGAAAATTGGTTTTCAAGTACGCACAATCAGAATGCTTCTTAGAAGGCAGGATGGTGAGACTTTGTCTTGCTGACTTTGTACAATTAGTTCTTCATGAAAGACTATGAGAGAAAAGGATACAATGTTTAAAAAAGTAGTGAGTCAACAAGAATGAGGGAAACTTTCCATGAGGAAGACTGACACAATAGCTGCAACAATGACTGCAAACATACAAACAATTTTGAGGATAACACAGAACCAGTATTTCATTTCATTAATTATATGGTCAGCATGAGTTGGAGATGACTCAGTAGAAGCTAACAACCAAAAAAAAATCCAATGTTTAAAATTCCTTATTTAAATTTCAAACCATATAATCAAGTTTTGGAATGTTGCATTGTTTTTAAGATCTTGTTCAGTCTTTACAAATACCTCCCATTTGGTTCCCCAAAAGGGATTTTTATTGATAGTGTTTCTATGTCCTCTGCTCAAAAGCGAAGTATCCTATTCATTATCAATGAGCCCAGGAAATCTACTGTGGCACATTTGGATTGCTTCACTCCCACAACTTCTGTCACTTCTAGTGTGACTAGTCAATCTGGTATTTTTTATTGATAAATGGAAATCAATCTCTGAATCTTTTTCATTTTGTCCCAGAGTTAATTGGCTAATCTGTATTCTCAGCACATCTTAGTCCCCTCACTATAGGTTCTGTGCATGCCATACAAAGATAATAAACAAGTGAGCAACTCAGTCATGATATCATTTGTCTAAGGGTTTTCTGATGGTAATTACTTGAAGGTAATTTTAATCACCTTCTCAATTTTAAAAGTGATCAAATCAACTTCTCAATAGACGTTTCATCCCCTTAACATATGGAGGGATTTCTGCCCTTAGTCCCAATGTCCCTGCTTCTTTAGAATCCTACTTGTAGATTGATAATATATTCTACTCCAGAATCAAAAGGAGTAGAAGAAAACTCAAAGAGTATAGCAACTGGCTACAAACTCTTCCACATACTCCTTGCTTCATAGGTCTAAAAAAGGCCTCATTTCAGGTGCTTTTTTTTTTTTTTCCTGTTCCTTGAACCATATCACCCTTCTTACTTAGGCAAAAACAAACAACAAACAAACAAACAAAAGTTGTTGTCTAGCCATGATATATTGAACAGATTATTTTTCACACAAGACAGAAAAAAGATTATAATCTTCTACATTTGGCTCCTTCCATATGCTAAATGGAGAATAGACTGAAATCGTCAAAGACTTCACATTGCTTGGTTCTACATCCACGCCAATGGAAGCAGCAATCAGGACATCAGAGGACGTATAGCACTGGGCAAATCAGCTGCAAAAGACCTCTTTCAAGTGCTGAAGAGCAAAGATATCTCCTTGA
>NW_006922746.1:213066-215009 GCF_000298275.1 Orycteropus afer afer
TGAGAGCTGGACAATGAATAAGGAAGACCAAAGAAGAACTGATGCTTTTGAGCTGTGGTGTTGGCAAAGAATGCTGAAAGTACTGTGGACTGCTAAAAGAACTAACAGATCTGTCCTGGAGGAAGTGCATCCAGAATGCTCCTTGGAAGCAAGAATGGCCAGATTTCATCTCACATTCTTTGGTCATGTTGTCAGAAGAGACCATTCTCTGGAGAAGGATGTCATGCTTGGTAAGGTGGAGGGTTGCCAAAAGAAGGGAAGGCCCTCAATGAGATGAATTGACACGGTGGCAGTGGTGATGGACTCAAGTATAGCAAGAATCATGGAGCTGGCTCAGGACCGGGCACTGTTTCGTTCTGCTGTGCACAGCATCACTAGGAGTCAGAGACTCCTAACAACAACAACATGATTAAAATATATATATTTTAAAATATATAAATATCTTCTTTTAGTTAAGCTGGCTTTATATTGAGAGGCAATCCTATTTTCAACACCAGAAACTTAATATCAAGTATTTCTATCTCTATGCAGATTTTTCTATAAAAATTCTAAGCAGACTGTCCATGAAAGCTTGTAGCAGCTGAATACCTCGGGCTGGATGGAAGAAAAAGTCATGCAAAAAGAAGTGTAAAAGTGAAAAACATATCTATGCTTTTAAAAATTGTATCACAGTTGTATGCTCGTTTCTGATAGCAGTCCTTGATTCATATTTTGAAAACATATTTATTCTTTTGTTAATATATTAATTTTTGATAAAATTGTGTTACCCATGTGTGAATTTTAAACATTCTTTTAGAAAATAAAGGCTTGTAATATAAATAAAGACTGTGGAATTAGACAAATGATAATTTTACTTTTTAAAATCTGATAAAGTGGGAAAATATGTTTATAGAAGATTGATTTAAAAATGTAGTATTTTGATCTACCTATATGAAGAATTTTAAATTGATAGTTTTCATTACAGCTCTTAATACATATACATTAATTACTCCAAGAGCTTGGAAAGTCTAAGAGTGGCATTAGAATAAAGATGAATATCATGGCTGACTATATTAAAAGTGAAGTAGTTTTTAGATGCATTTCCTCATACAGACAAACATTGTATAGACTTCTGATATAGACTCATTCAGGGGTGAATATAGAATGTTTTTGGAAATGTTAAAATGATATAAAACATTTTGATAGTATAAATCTGTTATACATCAACATTTTCTTCATAAATATATTCTAGGTGCAAAATATAACCCCTAAATATGAAATGTATATAGAAGAAGGTATACATTTCCTTTATTTTTCCCCAATATTCATTATTTCTCCCACTATAACTATGGATATTGTGTTGGACTGGGTTCTCTAGAGAAAGACAAAAACCAGCAAAGTGTATATATATATTTATAGAGAGAGAAAGAGAGAGAGAGAGAGATTTATCTTAGGTAAATGGCTCACAAGCATGTAGAAGCCGACAAGTTCAAGCTGAAAAGTTTGTCTCTGGAGGGGGATGGGGCCCGGAGCCGCCTGGCTTTCGCACGCACGGCAGAGGAGTTCAAGCCACAAAGTTCGTCTCTGGAGGAGATGAGGCCCGGAGCCTGGTTCCCGTAAGCACAACAGAGCCGAGAGAATCAAGCTGGCACACAGCACGCTGGTTGCTGTTCCCAACAAAGGACGAATCCGAAACCTCCAGGGCGAGCGGCGAGCCGCTCACTCAAGGAACCTTATTTACATTCCATAGCTTATAACAGAAAGAAACAAAATATTTGATGCACATATACAATGAAGAAATATAACAATCACAGTCCTCTTTTCTGCAGCTGGTCACGTGGTCGTAGCTGATATTCAGAACTACCTTCTTCCACCACCCATTCTGTATTTCCCTTGCCCTCAGCAAGCACTTCAGCTGGTCGTGGTTCTTTGCCTGGTGGGGTGACCCAAACCTTCATTCCTGA
>NW_006922746.1:215924-224232 GCF_000298275.1 Orycteropus afer afer
TTCCACATTCTATACATATAGAATATGCACATGTTCAAATGCAGTGTCATATATTCTAATAGTTACATTTGAATATATTTGTAAGAGTTAATTTGAATAGCTGATTTACATTTCTTTTATTTTTCTTTTGTATACCCCTGTTTTATTTTATTTTATTCCTTATATTTTATAGAGAGTAATATTTAAAAAAAACCTAATTGTGTCATTTCAAGGCTATGATTTAAGATAATTAAATGTAAGTGCAAATGCCCAGAACAAAGTTTGAGAAAATCACATTATATTCAAAATTATTTTACTTTTTAACAATAAATAATTGAATACAGATTAAAACAACAAGTAATAAATTGTAGAAATAGAAGTCACTGTTACCAGGTTAGGGAGCTCTGGTTGCTTTGTGGATAAGGCTTTGGGCTGCTAACCAAAAGGTAGGCAGATCAAAACAATCAGCCTCTCCATGGCAGAAAGATGAGGCAATCTACTTCTGGAACAATATACAGCCTTGGAAAAAAGTTGGGGATGGCTACGATTTGAAGTTGACTCAATGGCCATGAGTTTTGTTTTTGGTTCATGGTCAGATTATTTTCAGAATATTTTGGGACACAATATAGGGAATATGAAATAGGGCGTGAGTATTTAACTCAGATTTATAAGTGAGTTAAGATTTTTTTTTTTCCTACGAGGCCAAATTAGGATTATAGATTGCAATAATAAATTGGAATATTAAGAGAATTAATATCATTTTCCCGATTTTGTAAGGAAAAAAAATTGAATCTAGGTATTTATTGTACAAAGGATAAAGTTCATATCAAAGAACATGAAAGTCATAAATAAATAATAAGTCCTTTATACTGTGTTGAAAAGAACGTAATCTAAAACAGGAGATAAGAGAACTTGAAAACATGTCTGTTGCAATAAATAAAAAGGTTCTTGAAATTAGAATGGCAATGGTTAAAAGAAGATATGATTAAAAAATAAATTAAACTTTAGATTCAAAAGATATTTGTTGTCTGTATAATAGTGTGTTCTGGTTACCTATTGCCACTCTGGCAAGAAATATACCACAAATGAGATGGCCTCAACAAACAGGAGTTTATTCTTACAATTTGGAGGCTTTTAGTCCAAGTTCAAAGTGCTAGGGTTAGGGGCTGGTTGAAAGCCCCTCAACCTTGGGGTCCAGCTCTGCCTACTGCTCCGGGTCCACCAGACCTCGAGGTGTTTCTTCACTCAGATAGCTGCTGGCTGCTGAGGCTGAGAAGCCCCAAGGTTGACAAAGTAAAAAGGCACAGTCCCGATGTTACCAAACCACAGGGCTGGCGATTAACTTAAGTCCATTGTAAATCCCAAGGTCAGCAGAGCATAGCAGGCTGCTGAACAATGACACGGCTACAAGCAGGGTCCAAGCATGGCATAGACTAGAGACCACTCCCAAAGCTGCTCTTTTTCTAATTGTTGGAGATACTAGGTTAAGGCATTGATTTTGGATCTTCCTTTCTTTTTGATGTGTGCATTTATTGTTATAAATTGCCCTGTGATCACTGCTTTTGCTATGGCCCAAAGATTTTTGTATGTGATGTTTTCATTCTTATCTCATTCAAGGATTTTTTCAACTTCATTTTTTATTTCTTTTATTACCCAGTCATTTTTGAGGAAGTTGTTACTCCATTTCCATGTGTTTACCCTTTTCCTTGGGAGCTCTGGTAGCATAGTGGCTAAAGCACTTGACTGCTAACCAGAAGGCTGGCGGTTCAAACCCACCAGCCACTCCTCGGAAGGAAGGTTGGGCAATCCTACTTCCGTAGTGATACTGCCTCGGAAACCCAAGGAGGGGTCGCTATGAGTCGGGACCGACTCGACGGCACATAACAACAACAACAACAACAACCCTTTTCCTTTGGAAATCAATCTTAACATTGATTTCTAATTTTATAGCACTGTAATCTGAAAAGATGCTTTGCAGTATCTCAATGCTTTTATATATATTGAGGGTTGCTTTGTGGCCTATCATATCCTGGAGAATGTTCCATGTGTGCTGGAAAAAAATATACATTGTGCGATAATGGGTGAAGTGGTCTGTAGATGTCTATAAATCCAAATTGGTTGGTTATACTATTTAGGTCTTCTACATCTTTGTTGAGGTTCCCCCCCCCCAGTTGTTCTGTCTCTTACAGTACATAGTATGTTGTGGTAGTTATGCTTCTGTGTCAACTTGGCTGGGCATGGTTGAGTGGCTGGTCGAGTGGCTGGTCAGTGGGTGGTAGTTATTCCCCATTATGAGACTTGCAATCATCTCCATGGTGGGATCTACCACAAGCAGATGAGTAGCTGCCCTTGGGATGTGGTCTCCTTCCTGTATATAAGGAGAAGCCTTGGGAATGGCCTCTAGCTTATGGCATGCTTGGACTGTGCATGTAGCTGTGTTGTTGTTCAGCAGCCTGCCATTCTCTGCCGACCTTGAGACTTACAATGGACTTGAATGACTGGCCTGCTGTGTGGTCTGGTAACATTGGTACTATGCCATTTTATTTGTCAATCTTGGGCTTCTCGGCCTCTACAGCCAGCAGCTGTCTGAGTGAAGAAACACTTCTAGCTCCAGTGGGCCAGGAGCTGGAGGCAGAGCTGAAGCCCAAGGCTGAGGGGCTTTCACCCACCCCCTAGAGCCTGGTACTTTGAACTTGGACTTAAAGCCTCCAAACTGTAAGACAATAAACTCTTCTTGTTCAAGCCATCCCATTTGTGGTATATGCTTATCAGAGTGGCACTAGGTAACCAGAACACATATGAAAGTCTCCTACTACTGCAGAGTCATCTATTTGTCTTTACAATTACGTTAAAGTCTTATTTATGTATTTTAGGGCTCTTTTATTGGGTATGTAGATATATATTATGATTATGTCCTCTTGTTCAAGCAATTCTTTAATCATTATATAACGTCTTCCCTTGTCTCTTATGGTCATTTTTGTCTTATAATCCATTTAAACAAATATTAATATTTCTACTCCTGCTCTCTTTTGGTTACCATTTGCTTGGTATGTATTTTTCCAACCTTAGATTTTTAGTCTGTTTTTGTCTTTGTGTCTAAGGTGTGTCTCTTGGAGACAGCACATTGACAGGTAATGTTTTTCTTATTCAGTCTGAAACTCTCTATCTCATGATAGGGCATTTAATCCATTTATATTCAATGTAATTATTGACAAGTAATTTATTGATATCTTATTTTTTTGTGGTGTTGCTAATTTGTTTCTTCTATATATAATTTTCAATGTAGAGCTCATTTTGTGTATGAGTCAAATTATCATCTCCTTCATTACTATTGTTTCAGTATTTGCTAAGTACTTTCCCTTTTCCTCTTTTTTTTTTTATTTTGATGCAAATATTTATTATTTTTCCCTGAGGTTACCCAATAATTTTATAATTGTCTTCCCAAGTTGAAAACAGTCTATTATATCTCACAATTTTCTTAACTTCCCCAACATTTAGATGTTCTGTACCTACACCTATGTATTCCCTCTTTTGGATTTGTAGTTGTCTTCATTTACTAATTGATGTTTCTTGCTTCCTGTTTACAGTCTTGTACATTTATTTTACTTTAGATACTTCTATTATTGGGTTGGTTTCTGGGTTATGTCATCATGCTTGTTAATCATTGTTTGTTGTTTGCTGTTGGTTCTCTGCCTGAAGTTCTCACTTTAATATCATTTGTAAAGTTGGTCTGGATTTAAAAAAAAAAAAAAAATTCTCTTACTATCTCTTTACCTGGAAATTTCCTAAGTTCACCCCCATATTTGATAGGCAGTTTTGCTGAGTATATAATTATTGGTTGGAATTTTAATTTTCTTTTAGGGTTTTGTATATATAATTCTAATGTCTTGTCACTTGTGTGGTTTCTGCCAAGGAAAGAGAACTTAGAATTTTTGGTTGCACTTTGTAGGTAATTTATTATTTTTTCTGTTTTGCTTTCAGGATTCTTTTTTTTTTTTTGTCTTTTTTGTCTTTGGTATTGGTGGGTTTGATGATGATATGTCTTGGTAATTTTCTTTTCTTTTGAGGTCTATCCTCTTTGGGGTTTGTTGAATTTCCTGAATGGATATATTCTCATCTCTCACTGTATTAGGGAAAGCTCCTTCCAATAAATCTTTGACAATTTTCTCTGTGGTTTTGTCTGTCTCTTCCTGTTCTGGAAATCTGATTACATGTAGGTGATTCCTCTTGATGGTATCCCATGATAGTCTTAGGCTTTCTTCCTTATGTTTTGATCTTTGGTCTGATTGATCCCTTATCAAAGACATAATGAAGTATTTGTCTTCAATCTCATTCATTTTGTCTTCCATTCTACTCCTTTATCCATTCAATGTGTTATCTATTTCTGAAATCTTAGTATTAATCTTCTGGATTTCTGTTAGTTGTTTTTGCATCATTTCTAATCTGTTCTTTATTTTTTCAATTTGTTCTTTTATTGTTTTCCTAAATTGTTCTAGAGTTTTGCCCATGCTATCTTTAATTTTGTCAGTGTTTTCCTTGATTTTCCTCTCAATCTGTTAAAGGTACCCAAATATAATTCTTTTGAATTCCTTATCAGGGAGTTCTAGTGGTGTTTCTTCCTCAAGGATGTTTTTTGGATTTGTATCTTGGTCCCTTGTTTCTATTACTTTATATTGCTTTGTGTGTGTGTGTGTGGGGGGGGACTGTGATGGTCTGTTGTCTCCAAGATATTATGGTGTTGCTGTGTTTATGTTTATTTTGTGGTTGTATGCTGGTGTGATTCATGTAGGACTTTTTTTCCCCTTCATTTTGTTTTTATATATTTGTTGAGCAGTATAATGTGCTCCTCTATTCACTAGTTGTTAGCACTTAGGTACTCACCATCTGTCCCCTGATGGGTGTAATAGAGAATGAGAGTGTGTGCACAGTACTCTGGTTGCTGTTTGTTAAGAGAAGTTGAGAGTTGTTAGTTGAGCTGGTATTGACTGCCATTTATCATTGGTCAGCAAGTGCTGGCCCTCACTCAGTGGTTGGGGCTGCAGGAGGTACAAGTATGGTTGGGTTGTATGGGAACAATTGCTGTCTCCCACTCAGACAAAATAAAATAAAAACCACCAAAAAAAAAAAAAAAAAAAAAAAAAACAACCAAGAGAAAAAATCTCAAACTGCATAAACAAGCATGAAGAATCATACAAAACAAAAAGAAAAAGAAATGCAACAAATAAGAAGATAAATTTTCAAGTTATATTTAAAAAAAAGGATAAAAGAAGATAGTGAGAGAAATAGAAAAGGAAAAAAAAGCCACAGTATCTGGGGAAGTGGGAGCTCTGGTAGCGTAGTGCCTAAAGCACTTGACTGCTAATCCAGAGGGCTGGCAGTTCAAACCCACGAGCCACTCCTTGGAAGGAGGATGGGGCAATCTACTTCTGTAGTGATACTGCCTTGGAAACCCAAGGAGGGATCACTATGAGTCAGGCCCGATTCAATGGCGTATAATAACAACAACAATAATCTGGGGAAGTATGAATGAAGGAAAAAAAGAAGAGTAAGCAGATAGGGAAATCTGTAAAAGGAAAGACAATGGATAGGAAGAAGCAAGAGAAAGAAGACAAAATGGAACTAGGAAAAAGAAAGAGAAAAAAAATGCATAGATGAAAATATCAGTGATGGAAAAGAGAAAAAAAAAATATATAAAAGAAAGAAAAAAGAGTAATTTTAAACACAAACAAAAAAACATCAAAATTTTTTGGGGTAGGGAATCGCTCCCAGGCTTTACCAGAGCACAGACCAAGGATGGACCCATGCAAGTCAAGAATATGGGGGAGATGAGGGGATGGCTTTACTCCCATTCACTAAGAATGTGAAGGGCACAACAGTAACAAGTGAAATGTCTCATCTCTCCAGTTGTCAGTCTCCAGTGTGGTTGACCATGCTGTCCTTTGCATTTGAAGCCCACTCCCAGGTTGCAGTCTAAGTAAGAACACCATCCACACACATTCAAGATGGCTGTGCCAGCTGCTTGCAAACATATAAAATGGCTGCACACTCAGGACAGTCGCTCGCAGTCCACTGGTCTACTTGCCCCCTTCCTTGTTGTTTTCCCTTCTAGTTGTCAGTTACCAATGCAGTCCTTCCCCATACAGCCTTGGTAAGCAAAGCTGATTCTTAGGTTGCTATCAGGAAATATTCAAAATGGCTGTGCCCTTAGGACAACCAGCAGTCTGCATCTCTGTCTTCCTACTTACTGTTTCATTCATGTTCTTCTACTAGTTGATATTTAATTTCTTTATCCTTACCTTCAAAACACAGATTCCAGAATCATTTTCTGTATCAGTATCAATTGGTTTCTCATTGCTTTGGTGCAGGGGGTCTGTGTAGCTTTTCTACTTATCCCAAAATCTTGCTGGAACCTCCATATGATGAATATATTTCCATACTTGATAATCATATCATTCATTCACTCACTCACTCACTTCTGCCAAGTCTACTCTGACTCATAGCAACCCCTCCTTATGTTTCCAAGGCTGTATCTCTATGGAAGTAGATTGTCCAGTCTTCTTTCTGAGGAGTGTCTGGTAGGTTTGAACTACTAGCCTCCTGGTTAGCAGCCAAATACTTCAGGCACTACACCACCAGAACTCCCTGATATTCGTATATGCACAGGTTAAAATTAAGGGAAGCCATACTTTCCAGGAATACTACATCTTTAGATGTCACTCTGATGACATAATGCCTAAGACATATGACTGCTAACCAGAAGATTGGTGGTTCAAACCCACCAGGCCCTCTGCAGAAGGAATACTGGGAAATCTACTTCTGTATAGATTTATTGCCTAAGAAACCCAAAGGGGGTTGCTATGACTTCGAATCATCTTGAAGGCAGTGAGATTTGTCTACAGGGAAAGCACACTGGTGAAATGGTCACTTCCTAATATTTGTATATTTCTATTCTCTTAACTAACTAGGCTTACCTTCTATGACTATTATCAGTTGAGGATGTGATTACCTATCATAGGGAGCTAGAGCAGCCACTTTTTGTACAGGTGTATTTTACATTTACAAAACCAGTTTTCCAATAACTGCTAGTACTCCCTATGGATCCTCCAGGGTCCATTACATGTGACACTGAATTACGTCAAAACAGTGAATTAGATGTACTCCAAATCAAATCTACATGCTTACTGTATATTTTGTTTTCCATTTCCAAAATACATGCAGCTTTGATGAAAACAGTAGCCTCTAAGTTCTTGAGTGTGATTAAATGACAATATAACACTCTGTAATAAAATGTATAAAGATTTTCCAATAATAAAACTAACAATACAAGATGCCCTAAATTAATGAAAGTATGTATCTCCTATTAGAAAATTCCAAAACCAAACCCACTGTCACAAAGTTCATTCCGACTCTTAGAAACCCCTGTTAAGTTTCTGAGGTGGTAAATCTTTACAGAAGTAGATTGCCCAGTCTTGCTTCCATAGAGTAGCTGGTGGGTTTGGATCACCAACCTTCTGATTAGCACTGAGATGACTTAGGCACTGTGCTACCAGAACTCCAAATTACTAGGGTTAAAATTAAGGAGGTTTGATTGTGCAGTAGTTAAAGCATTTGGCTGCTAACCAAAAGTTCAGTGGTCCAAACTCACCAGCCACTCTGTGGGAGAAAGATTAGGCAGTCTTATTTTAAAGATTTTCAGCCTTGGAAGCCCTACAAGAAAGTTCTGTTCTGTCCTATAGTGTCACTAAGAGTCAAAATTGACTTGATGCAAGTGGGTTTGGTTTGATTTTTCTGTAGGGACAAAACTGAGAGTACTGTTGGCTCAGTGGTAGAATTCTTGCCTTGCATGTGGGAGACACAGGTTTGATTCTTGGACAATGTACCACATGTGCAACCACCACCACCCAGGAATTGCACCTTGTGTATTGCTATGACATTGGACAGGTTTCAGCAGAGCTTTCAGAATAAGACAGAGTAAGAAGAAAGGACTCATGCTCTGCTTACAAAAAATCAGTACATGAAAATCCAGTGGATTATAACAGCCTAATCTCTACCCAATTATGGGAATGACATGGGACCAGGATGTTTAGTTCCATTCCACATGGAATCATCAAGAGTTGGGAGCCAACTGGATGGCAGCTCACACAAACAATAAGCAATAAATTAAAACATAAAAGAATAAGGTTCCAGGAATTGACAGAATACCAATTGAGATGTTTTAACAAACAGATAGCAGTACTAGGTAACCAAAACAGGACCATAACTGACTTTATGCTAAATCCAGTGTTTGACTGCCCAAGCATACTTATTGAATGGAATCCAGTTTTATTTG
>NW_006922746.1:224392-245181 GCF_000298275.1 Orycteropus afer afer
TTAATTTATATACTGGAAGCAGACCCCATCCCTCAGCAGCTCCAGTAGATTGCACCATGGAGTTGATTGCCAATTTTACCATGGAGAACAACTACATCCAGCTGCCCAACCACTCAAAACCAGGCCCAGCCAAGTTGACACATATCATTAATTACCACAGGTCTCATATGTGACATCAATATATTCCCAACGCTCTCAGTAAGCTTACTTTTATAAAGTACACAGAGTTGATAGAGCACTAAAGATTATCATATTTCTAAAACTCCTTCAACCAACTTTTAAAATTAATCCCACCAATAGCCCACAGGTTAGTGACTGTAACAAAATTATGATTGCAAGACACGGTTCTTGTACATCCATAGGATTATATTTGAAACACAAGTCACTGCTATCAAGCTGATTTTGGCTCATAGTTACCCCCACTGGTTTTCTGAGGTGGTAAATATTTACAGAAGCAGATTGTCCCATCTTCGTTTACTGGAGTGCCTGATGTGTTTGAACCACCAACCTTCTGGTTAGCAGTCAAATTCCTTAGGCACTATGCCACCAGAGCTCTTAGGACAGAGAGTAGGTAAGGAAAATTTAAGTATGTGCTTCAGGAAACTCACAATAAATAACAGCTGACATCAGTCTAAAAGCTATAAAGGTAAATTTATTTGATTGATATCTTCCTGCAGAAGGTAGATTTCGGTATGATGCATTTACTATACAGGGGAGAATAATTGCCCTTTCTTAGAGAGAAAATGAATAAGTGTTGCTCCATGCAAAATTAGATATTTTCAGTTGTGGTAGTTCCACTCAACAATTCTTTGATGTACATTTCTTTTCCTTCAACACATTGAAAACATCTTAATATGTACCGATTTTTAAACTCTGTGTTTCTGGCACCTCTGTGTTAATACTTTGAACTTGAATTAAATTTAAATACATAGAATTCAAACTATTTTAGGAGCTAAATTTTGAAAAGACTTCAAAAGACTGTTTCTGCTGTCACTTGGCATGGAAATGCTAAGGACTATGTAATCTACCTCCATCTAAAGAAAACAACACAATACAGTAGCTGATGACCCATGACTAGACAGATAACATGAGTCCACTCAGTTCTCTCCCCTTCACCTTTTCTATCACCTTGACCTTAATTGAACAATGGAAATTGAAGGAAGTAATTCAGAGATCTCTACTAGATCTATAACTAATATTGAAAACTAGGACCTCACCATGTTCTGTAACACATGCTGATCTCAGATCTCTTGGAATTTAAAATTATAGTTAAATAGATAGAGAGAGAGAGAGAGAAAGAGAGAGTGAGAGAAAGAGAGTGAGAGAGAGAGAGTAAATATAGATATAGATTTTTTTTTTTTTCCTGGATCTTTATATATAATAAGCTAATATTTAGACTTCCTGTTTTCTGTCATGTTTGAATCTTTGCCTAATCAGTGCTGTTTAGATAATTCAATAAAAGTGCTTATTTCAAGAAAGGCTTCTGCAAGCTGTTAAATTCAAAATTCCTAGTCCAAGTACAAAATCCAGAGGCCAAGGTCATATGCCTTGGCTGTATAAGAATCCTCATTCAGTGAAATTATATCTTGCTCCCTTGTCTGTTTTTCACAGTCAACACCCAACCTCTTCTAAATTGAATTTGCCTCCAACGCTACAGTTACACTAAAGTGCATGCATGTGTGGACACATGTACACACACACACACATATTACACAGGGTGTTCCCCTAAAGGTACATATCATGGTGAAAAAAGGGGTATCTGTGCACTCTGCAATGAGTTCTCTCCCTAGAAAAAAGGATGGTAGGCTGATTAATTCAAGCTAATTTTCTTTCCCAATCAAATAACTATATCCTCATCTGAAGCATAAAAGTGAACAAAAGAGTAAGGAGAAATACTTATTGATATTCTTATTAATCACATATATTGCTACATTTTCAAGTAGAAGGAAACATAACAAGAGACTTTTATAGGTAAAAATATATATACTTTTTATTATTTTAAATTGAAGTAATGGATTATTATGTAAGTTGATAGTATTTCCATTAAAAATATCAATTATTTTTCTTTATTGAGAATTATGTGTTTACCTTAAGCATTTACAAATTATTTTTGATAGTTTTTTTTTCCTTCTATCAACATGAATATCCTAAGTACATGGAAATAACTTTTGTTTCAGAAATTCTAGAAATAAACCATTTTTTTAATATATAAAATATAATATAAAATCCTCACAATTTAGGTAATATATAATATATAAAAATTATGATAAATAACAACTTTATTAATTAGGATAGTATTAAATTTTTTGTAACAAGCCTCAAAGACTTAAAGAAAATAGAAGTTTATTTATCCTGTCAAAAAACAAAACAAAACAAAAAAAAACACACCAGCCACTGGAAAGAGAAGGTAAAAAAAACATATATTTTTGTTCAGAAGGCATAACCTGGCTGTTACACACATGCATGATTCCACCTCAATTGTCAGAATCATACCTAAGGCCATAACTAACTCCAAGTGATCTGGGAAATTTATTCTTTAGATGGATGTCCTTTAAGCTGAAATTTTTTATTATTTTAGAGAAAGGTCAGCAAACTTTCTGGTAGACCTTAGTTTATTTGATATTTATTTGATAAATCAGGTGAGTTAAAAAAGTATCAGTCTTATAAACTGACATCATTGAGAGTAATAGCACAAATTAAAATATTTTATTCATTTTTGAATTCCTAATACAAGAGAACTGTTAATGAATAACACACAGAAGTTCCATAATAAATATGTTTTATGTGTATGAATGAATGAGTGAGTGAAATAAATTAGTAAATTAAAAAATAAAAGTAGAGTTAAAGCAGGGAGATATAAGCTTAGTGTTCTCTGGAGCAAGGTATTCATAGTGTGATCACAGGACCAGTGCCATTGGAATTCCCTGTAGGCTTATAAGAAGTGTAAGTTCCCAGATCTTACTCAGACCATATCAATCAGCATCTGTGGTGTGGCCCCCAGGAATACGTGTTTTAACCAGCTCTCCAGGTGAACAAGGACATGTTAAAGGTTTCTGGGATCCACTTAACAAAATGAGCCACTGAAACACAAATGAGTCACAAGAGTCCAATCCACAAACTATCATGGGAATGGAGCAAGACAGGTCAACATTTCCTTCTGTTGTGCATGGGGTAGGCATGAGTCAGGCCTCAAGTGGTGCCAACAATAACACAATATGGGGTACAATCTGATAATTTCCATTTTTTAAGAAGCTGTCAAGTGATTCTAATCATGCTGACTTGTGAGATATACTTTAAGAAGCACTGCTCTAGAACAAGAGTTATTTAACAATGGAGAGTTAAAGATGATGAGCTGCGAGTTTTTGTAAATAAAATTTTTTGGAACACAACCACACTCATTTTTTCTCTCTCTCTCTTTTTTTGTTTCCTTTTTGAGCATTGTATACTGATTCTTTCCTGTTCCAATAGCAGAATTGAGTAGTTGTAACACAGAACAAATGTCCATGAAACCTGAAATATTTACCATAGGAACTAGAACAGAAACCATTTATACAAACTTGTTACACAGCAGAGAGATTTTTGTTATTTTTTAACAATTTTATTATTTTTTAATTCGTTTGAATTGCATAAATTAGATAACTTTTTTCAAAGGATGTGCAGGGATGACCTGTCAATACTACTATTATTCAAATTTACACAACAACAACAAAAAACAAAGTTAAATATTTGAAGATTTTTTCAACCTATACAGCCTGAAATTGACCAAATGCATAATTAAAATTTAATGATAATTATTGGTGATTTTAATATGAAAGTTGGAAATAAAGAAGCCATCAGTTGCTGGAAAAGATTGTGATACACTTGATGCTGAAAATCACATGATAGAATTTTGCAAGACCAACAACTTATACATTGTTAAACCCTTTTTTTCAGGAACATGAACTGTGACTATACATGTGGACCTCACCAGATGGAATACATAGAAATCAAACTGACTACTTCTGTGGAAAGAGGTGATTGTTGTTGTTAGGTGCTATCGAGTCATCTCCAACTCATAGTGACCCTATGTACAGCAGAATGAAACACTGCCCAGTCCTGTGCCAACCTCACAATTGCTGCTATACTCAAGCCCATCACTGCAGCCACCATATCGATCCATCTTGTTGAGGGCTTCCCCTTTTTTGTTGACCCTCTACTTTACCAAAGCATGACATCCTTTTCCAGAAAATGGTCCCTTCTGACAATATGACTAAAGTAGGTGAGATAGAGTCTGGCCATTCTCACTTCCAAGGAGCATTCCTGCTGCACTTCTTCCAGGACAGATTCATTAGTTCTCTTAGCAGTCCACAGTACTTTCAGCATTCTTCACCAACACCACAACTCAAAAGCATCAACTCTTCTTCTGCCTTCTTTATTCATTGTCCAGCTCTCACATGCATATGAGGTGATTGAAAGTACCATGGCTTGGGTCAGACACATCTTAGTCTTCAAGGAGACATATTTGGTCTTCAGCACTTGAAAGAGGTCTTTTGCAACAGATTTGCCCAATGCAATACATCCTTTGATGTCTTGATTTCTGCTCTCATTGATGTTGATTGTAGAACCAAGCAATATAAAGTCTTTGACAGCTTCAATCTTTTCTCCATGTATGGTGATGCTGCACATTGGTCCAGTTGTGAGGATGTTTGTTTTCTTTATATTGAGGTGTAATCCATACTGCAGACTAGAGTCTTAAATTTTAATTAGTAAGTGCTCCAAGTCATCCTCCCTTTCAGCAAGCAAAACTGTGTCATATGTGTATCTCAAGTTGTTAGTGAGCCTTCCACAAATCCTGATGCCACATTCTTCTTCATATAGTCTAGCTTCTTGTATTATTTGCTCAGCATGTAGCTTGAATAAGTATGGTGAAAGGATACAACTCTGATGCATTCCCTCCCTAATTTTAAACCATGCAGTATCCCCTTGTTCTGTTCAAATTACAGCCTCCTGGTCTAGACTGTGTATAGGTTCCTACCTGTACATAGAAAAAGGTAATGAAGAAGCACAATATCATCTGTCACACAAGCCAGAAGCTGACTGTGTGACAGACCATCAATTGCACACATGGAAGTTCAAATTGAAGCTGAAGAAATTTGAAACAGGACCATGAAAGCCAAAATAAAGCTTTTCTTATTTTCCATCTGAATTTTGAGACCATCTGAAGAATAGATGTAATATATTGAACAGCAATGACCAAAGATGAGACACATTGTGGAATGACAACAAGAACATCATAAATGAAGAAATAAAAAATGGTCTTTAACAGGAAAGAAAGAAAAGACCAAAATGTGTTTTAGAAGAGACCCTGAACTTGCTCTTAAATGTAGATTAGCTAATGCAAATGGAAGAAATGATGAAATGAAAGAGCTGAACAGAAGATTTCAAACACAGCTTGAAAAGACAAGACTAGAATTGCAATATTGAAAGATTCTATGGAAATAGATGGAAGCAACCTTAGTGCCCATCAAGAGAAGAAAGGATAAGCAAATGATGATACATACACACAATGGAATACTATGCAATACTAAAGAATAATGTGGAATCTACAAAACACCTCATAACATGAATGAACTTGGAGGACATTATACTGAGTGCAATAAGTCAATCACAGAGGAATACATACTGTATTAATTTGTTAGTGTAAAAAGTCAAGGAAATGTTCATATATGGAGGAAACTTTCTTTGTTGCTTGCCAGGGATGAGAGGGGAGGAGAGGAAACACTGCAAGAAAAATAAAATAAAATAAATGAAAGATGAAAGATTTTATGACCAAATATATATATATATATATATATATATATATATATATATATATATATATATATATATATATATATATATATATATTGAACTGCCATGTCTGGCACAGCATCACAGGCCATGAAACAGAGCAACATGAAAGGATTAAAGGTTTAAGAGAAATGGAGTCTAGGAGGACGCTCTGCATAGATGCGAGAGAGACCCCTGATGCATCCATTCTAATTTATTTATACATAAACACATGATTACATCATTATGCTTGGGATGTCCTTAATACAATCAAGTATTTTCTACAAAGTTAAAATTTTACTCTTTCCCATACCCTGAGGCAATGGATGATTAGTTGGATTAATATCTTTTATGGGAATAGTGAATGATTATTAAAATACATCATTCTTAACCATAATATGATTGCTAAGGTACATGATTCTTAGGTAAGAGATGATTAATAAGGTATATTATTCTTAAAATATGAAATGATTACTAAGGTAAAAAATTTTCCATCAAGAAAATCAACATACTTTACTGGAACAATGTTTAGCAACCTATTTTACTGGAACAATGTTTTGCATTAAACACACAAAGTTAAACCATAAAAGAGGCCTTGCCTTCTCTTAGCTGCTGTTAGAACCAGTGCCTTATATTCATGTCCTTTTGAAAATCTTTTTCTTAGTCTCCAACATTGGACAACATAGAAAGTATTAAGAGATGATGGAAGGAATACACAGGGTCATTGCACCAAAAAGAATTTGTCAATGTTCAACAATTTCAGTAGGAAGTACATGATCAAGAATCAAAGCTATTGAAGAAAGAAGTCCAAGTTGCACTAGAGGAATTGGTGAAAAACAAGGCTCCAGGAATTAATGTAACACCTATTATTTCCAAAAATGAATGCAGTGCTAGAAGTGCTTACTTCTTTATGCCAAGCAATTTGGAAGACAGTTACCTGGCCAATTGACTGGAATAGACCTATATTTGTGCCCATTCCAATAAAAGGTAATACAACAGAATTTGAAAATTATCAATTATCATTATCATCATATGCAAGTAAAATTTTGCTGAAGTTTATTCCAAGACAGTTGCAGCAATCTATTGGCAGGGAACTTTCAAAAATCCAGCTGGATTCAAAAAAGGCCAAGGGATGAAAGACATCATTGCTGATATCAGATGAAACTTGGCTGAATTCAAAGAATACCAGAAAGATGTTTACCTGTATTTTATTGACTATGCAAAGATATTTGATTCAGTGGATCATAACAAATAATTAATAAAACTGAGAAGAATGGGAATTCTAGAACACCTAACTGTGCTCATGACCAAAATGTACATAGACCAAGAGGCTGTCATTTGAACAGAACAAGGGGATACTGAGTGTTTTAAAATCAGAAAAGATATATGTCAATAACCTGTCCTTCCACCAAACCTATTCCATCTGCATCATGAGCAAATAATCTGAGAATCTGGGCTATATGAAAAATATGTGCCATCAGGATTGAAAGAAAACTCATTAACAAACTATAATATGCAGGTGATACAACCTTGCTTGGTGGTAGTGAAGACTTGAAGAAATTACTGATGAAAAAAAGACTATAATCTTGAGTAGACATTGCACCTCAACATTAAGAAAACAAAAATCCTCACAACTTAACAAATAAGCAATATCACAATAAATGGAGAAAAATATGAATTTGTCAAAGATTTCATTTTCTTGGAATCCACAATCAACACCTATGGAAACATCAGTCAAGAAATCAGACATCTTATTGCACTGGGCAAATCTACTGAAAGGGAACCCTTTAAATTATAAAGATGGCACTTAGAAGACTAAGGTGCTCTTCACTCAAACCATGCTATTTTCTATCACCTCATATGTGAAAGGTGAACAGTGAATAAGAAAGACCAAAGAAGGCTTGATGCCTTTGAATTGCAGTGTTGTCAAAAAATACTGAAAATACAATGGACTTCCAGAAGAACACACAAATCTGTCCCGGAAGAAGTGGATTCAGAATGTTCCTTTTTTGGAAACATAGCCAGACTTCATATCATATACTTTGATCTTGTCATCAGAAAGGACTACTCTCTGGAGAAGAATATCATGCTTGGTCAAGTAGAAGGTCAGCAAAAATGGGAAAGACTCTTAATGGGATGGACTGACACAGTGGCTGGAACTACGGACTCAAATACAGCAAGGATAGTGAGGATGACACAGGACTGGGATATGTTTCTTTCTGTTGTGCATAAGGTCACTATGAGTAGAAGCTGATTTGATTGCACCTAACAAAACCACAGCAATCAAAGGACAAAATGTGAAGTCAGTTAGAGTAATTATAATTTAACAAGAGATATTTATGATATTTATATGTTAGCATCAACTATTCTGAAGCAATACTCCATGGAATATCTCAAGATTAGCAAAATTCTATTCAACACTGCAAACCATCAAACTTTACTGTTCAAATGTAAAAACTCCATTTTAATAACTAGACAACAAATCCCATAATAAAAGTTGCAAATATTTACTTTCTAAAATTAAATGAAAGAATTCCAACCTAAAATCAAAGATATAAATATGCTACAAATTTACATAAAATAAAGCAAAGTTACAGTGGGACTTATTTAAGTGAGTAACTAAGGCATTAAAAGAACAGTTTAAAAGATATATTTTTGCATTCTAAGCTAAAGAGAAATAAATTCAACATATGTGACAAAATGTTAACAAATAAGTTATTTAATGATTCCTTTTTTTTAAGTTCTAGAAGATGAAATACACACTTTTAACCCACAACACTACATTATAACAGTAAAGCTGTTAAAGTGCCATTTCTAGAAAAAGAAATAAAACACATGAATTTCTTATCTTTTCAAATGATACTATAGAGAGAATATTTTTTTACTGAAAATATATTCTGTGTCTTTACCAAAGCATTTAAACAAATAAATGTTTCAAGAAAATACAAATAAATATTTAATTTCATTTTATGTTTAATATTTAACACATTTCCTGAAAAGATCTCTTGCTTATCATTGAAATTGACTTATAAGTCAATTTAATAAGCAAATAATTAAAAAATATAGCAGTAGTTTCAATACAAAATAATTTACTTTTCTCTCTTCATGAGTGAATAATTAGTTTAGGACATTTTCTGGTTTTAAATTACATTTTTACAAGTAAGTTCATACTCATTTTCAGTGATATATCTACTTATAGAAGTTAATTTTCTGTTACTTCAGAATTCATTTCCTGCTGTCAACACAGTAAATAACACATAGATGGAGATGATATATGCATGTTGTTGTTGTTGTTATGTGCTGCCAAGTTGGACCCGACTCATAGTAATCCTTCCTTGGGTTTCCAAGGTGGTAACGCTACAGAAGTAGATTGTTCAACCTTCCTTCTGAGGAGTGGCTGGTGGGTTTGAACTGCCAGTCTTCTGGTTAGCTGTCAAGTACCTTAGGCACTATGCTACCAGAGATCTCATGATATATATGCATAGGTACATATATAAATGATTATAACTTTTATATCTATATTGGAGCTTCATTTTAGTAAAAAGATAACTAGAAGGATAGTATTTGCATATATTTCCATCTTAATTTCGAATCTTTTTTTTTTTTTCTTAATATCCACAGCATTATCATTAGGCCTCTTTACTATGTGTTGGACAGGCCAATCAAGGCCATTCCAGGTTGAAAAAATTTCTGATCCTCCATGCCTTGTGTGTTAACAAAAGTTGACTCCCAAAATATTAAAAATTCCTGCTTCAAATAATGTTACATACTCCCCCACATACATTTTTTTTTTTTTCTTTAATGCAAAAATTTGAAGGAGCAACACATTTCACAGTTAAAAAAATACTCACTGCCATTAAGTAGGATCTGGCTCATAGCAACTCCTCCTCGAGTTTTCAAGGTGATATAACTAGGGAAGTAGATTGACCAATCTTCCTTCTGAGGAGTGGCTGGTGGAGTTGAACTGCCAGCTTTTTGATTAGCAGTCAAATGCCTTAGGCACTACGTCACCAGAGCTCCAATTTCCCAGTTAGACACCATAAAATTATATTATTTGAGGTATTTTAATTAAATATAAACCAATAGTCCTTGTTAAGTAAAAATGTGGTTTTCTTCCAATTTAGCAATACATATTGCATTGGAAATAGTTTGAGATTTTAATATATATTGCTTCTAAAATACAAATAAATACTTACTTTCATTTTTATAAAAGATTTAGCAGTTAGTTAACCTTATTTTGAGATTGAAAAATATATCTAAGAGTACAAGTTGCTGTGGAATAGAAGTGTTCATATTTAAAATTTTATTCATACTCTTTTATTGCCTTGCAGCACCACTGGGATATGTGAGGAAGGATGGAATTTTACACATACTTTCCCTTAGTTGTCATTAGGTGCCTTTGATTTGGTTCTCATGGATTCAGTATCATTTAAGTAAGATTACACTAAATCTTTAAAACTCACAACTGCTATCCTTTCAATAAAGACATTGTTGTTCTTTTCAATCTCTTTGAGAGTCTTCCTCTTTATTGATGACCCTCTACTTACCTAGTATGATGTCCTTCCCCAGAGACTATGTCTCTTAACAACATACCCAGAGTACATAAAATGAAGTCTTATCATTTCTCTTTTCTGAGGAGTAATCTGACTATACTTCTTCCAAGACAGATTTGTTCATTCTTTTGGTAGTCCATGGTGTAGTTAATATTCTTGATCACTGTAAGTCAAAAGTATTAGTTCTTCCCACCATTTGTCAGTTTCTCATATTGTGGTGACTTGCATGTTACTGTGAGGGTGGAAGGTACACCATTAATATTTCAAATACCAGCAGGGTCACCCAGGGTGTTGAAGCTCAGTGGAGCTTCCAGACAAAGACAGACCCAGAAGAACAATAGAGCCACCCACTTCTGGGAAAAAAAAAAAAGGCCACTGAAACCCTTATGGACAGCAATGAAATACGGTCTGATGTATTGGAAACTTTATGAATAGTCCTGAAACACTGTCTGAGGTAGTGATTGAAGAGGAGTCTCTCAGGTTGGAAAGCACTCAAAATACAACTGGAGAAACGTTGTGCTACAAAAGTGAGTCAAAATTAATGATCTGGATGGAGTAAAGCTTTTGGGACTTCATTTGTTGATGTGGCACAATTCAGTACGGGAAGAAACAGCTCCAACATTCATTAATAATCAGAACATGGAACATAGGAAGTATGAACCATGAAAACTTAGAAGTTGTCAAAAATGAAAAATCACTCATTAAGATCAATATCCTAAGCATTAGTAAGCTGAAATGGATTGATATTGACCACTCTTAATCAATCAGACAATATAATCTACTATGCTGGGAATGACAAAGTGAAGAAGAATGAAGTGGAAATAATCATCAAAAAGAACGTCTCAGAATCTATCTTGGAGTACAGTGCTGTCAGTAATAGTATAATATCCACATGTTTACAAGAAGATCAGGTAATACTACTATTATTCAAATTTATGTACAAAGTAGTAAAGCCAAAGATGAAGAAATTGAAGATTTTTACCAACTTCTGTGGTTTGAAATTGACAAAATAAAATATGCAATCAAGATATATTGATAATTTTTGGAGACTGGAATGTGAAAGTTGGAAACAAAGAACAATCATCAGTTATTCAGAAAATAGGTTCTTGGTGAAAGAAATGACACTGGAGACTGCAAGATAAATTTTTGTAAGATCAGCAACTTGTTCATTGCAAGTACCTTTTTTTCAACAACATAAACAGCAGCTATACACATGAAATTCGACAGATGAAATATATAGGAATCAAATTGCTACTTCTGTGGAAAGAGGAGATGGAGACGCTCAACATAATCAATCAAAACAAGGCCAGGAGCAGACTGTGGAACAGACCATAAATTGTTCATAATGTTCAAGGTCAAGCTGAAACTAAAGAAAATTAAAATAAGTCCACGGAAGCCAAAATGCAAGCTTAATTATATTCTTCATGAATTTAGAGGCTATCTGAAGAATAGATTTGACACAGTGAAAATAAATGTCCAAAGCCCAGATGAGATGTGGGATGACATCAAAAACATCATACATGAAGAAAACAGAAGATAAGTTAAAAGAAAAGACAGGAAGAAATGAAGAAATGGATGTCAGAAGAAACTTGAATGGAGAGTGACTAAAGTGAATAGAATAAATGCTGAAATAAAAGAACTGAACAAATGTTTTCACAGGACAGCTCAAAAAGACAAAGTAAAGTATTATAATGAAATGTGTAAAGACCTGGAATTAGAAAATAAAAAGTGAAGAACACATTAGGCATTACTCCAGGGGAAAAAACTGAAGAAAAAATTAAATCCTCAAGCTGCAATATTTAAGGATTCTATTGGAAGCTCTGGTAGCATAGTGGCTAAGGCACTTGACTGCTGACCAGATGGCTGGTGGTTCAAACCCATCAGCCACTCCTCGGAAGGAAGGTTGGGCAATCCTACTTCCGTAGTGATACTGCCTCGGAAACCCAAGGAGGGGTCGCTATGAGTCAGGGCTGGCTCGACGGCACACAACAACAACAACAACATGGGTAACATAATGAAATGGTGCAGGAAGCAACAAATATAAATGGAATGAATACAAAAAATCACTGTATCAAAAAGAATTTGTCAAAGTCTAACTATTTTAGAAAGTAGTATATGACCAAGAACTGATGATACTGAAGTCATGAAGTCCAAGCTTCACTGAAGGAATTTTAAAAAACAAGTCTCCAGGAATTGATGGAATACCCATTGAGATATTTCAACAAATGGATACAGCACTGGATGCACTTACTCATCTATGCCAAGTAACTTAGAAAACATCTACCTGGACAACTGACTAGAAGAGATCAATATTTGTGTCCATTCCAAACATAAGTGATCGAACTGAATCTGGCAATTATCAAACCATGTTATTAATATCACACATAAGCAAAATCTTATTGAAAATAATTCAAAACTGGTTGCAGCAGTATGTTGACAGGGAACTTCCAGAAATGCAGCTGGACTCAGAAAAGGATATAGAATAAGGGATATCCTTGCTTATGTTAGATTGATCTTAGCTGAAAGCAAAGAATACCAGAAAGATGTCTACCTGTTTTTATTGAGTATACAAAAGCATTCTATTGTGTGGATCATAACAAATTTTGCATAATGTTGTGAAGAATGGGAATTCCAGAACACTTAATTATTTTCATGAGGAACCTGGATGTAGACCAAGAGGCTGTTGTTCAAACAGAACAAGAAGTTAACAAGAAGTTACTGCATGGTTTGAAATAAGGTAGGGGGTACATCAGGATTGTCTTTTTGTCATATATATTTAAGCTATATGCTGAGCAAATAATCTGAGAAGCTGGACTATATGAAGAAAAACTCAGCATTAAGATAGAAGGAAGAACATTTAATAACCTATGATATGAAGATGATACAACCTTGCTTGCTGACAGTGAAGATGACTTAAGGCACTTACTGAAGAAGATGAAAGACTACAGTCTTCAGTATGGATTACACCTCAACATAAATTAAACAAAAATCCTCAAAACTGGACCAGTGAGGAATATCACAGTAAATGGAGAAAAGATTGAAGTTGTCAAACATCTCATCTTCCTTGGATCTACAATCAACCTCCATGGAAGCCTTAGTCAATAAATTGGACATTGTATTGCGTTGGGCAAATCTGACCCAAAAGACTTCTTTAAAGTGTTAAGAAGTGAAGATATCACATTGAAGATTAAGGTGGGCCTAACCCAAGCCATGATCTTTTAAGTTGCCTCATATGCATATGAAAGCAGGAAAATGAATAAGGAAGACTGAAGAAGAGTTGATGCCTTTGAATTGTGGTGTTGATGAAGAATACTGAAAATACTGTAGACTGGCAGAAAAATGGACAAATCTGTCCTGGAAAAGGTGCAGTCACATGCTTCTTAGAAGCAAGAATGTCCAGGCTTTATTTTACCTACTTTGGTCATATTGTCAGAAGAAATAATTCATTAGAGAAGGATATCATGTTTGGTAATTTGGAGGGTCAGCAAAAAAGGGGAAGATCCTCAAAGGATGGATTGACACAGTGGCTTAAGATACTGGGCTCAAGCATAGCAAGGATTGTGAAGATGGGACAAGACCAGGCAGTGTTTCATTCTGTTGTACACAACATGGCTATGAGCCCAAGCCGACTCAATGGCACTTGATAGCAACAACAAAACCAATTATTCTTCAGTCTCCCTTCTTCATTGTGTAACTTTCACTTTCATATGAGGTGATTAAAAATGTCATGGCTTGGGGCAGGCTCACCTTATTCCTCAAAGTGACATATTTGCTTTAAAAATGTCTTTTGCATCATATTTTTCCTGCACAATGTCTCATTTGTTTTCTTGACTGCTACTTCCATAGGCATTTATTGTGGATCCAAGTAAAATGTAATCCTTCACAGCTTCAACCTTTTCTGAATGTTGTAATCTTTCATCTTCATCAGTAAGTGCTTCAAGTCCTCTTCACTTTCAGTAAACAAGGTTTTGTCGTAGGCATACCATAACTTGTTAATGAGTCTTCCTCCAATAATACTGAGTAATCTATGTTAGGGAGCTTTTGTGGTGTAGTGTCTAAGACATTTGGCTGCAAACCAGATGGCTGATGGTTCAAACCTATGAACTCAGAAGGAAGACTGGGCAATCAACTTCTGTAGAGATGCCATCTCAGAAACTGAAGGAAGGGTAGCTATGAGTCAGATGTGACTCAACGGCAGTGAGTGAGTCTATTAGTATCATAACTACCAGCAGTCTCAAAGGTTTTTTTTTTTTGTTGTTGTTGTTGCTTTCCACAACAGCTATAAGTATATGAAAAGAGCAGTTAAAGACTAAAAAATAAATTCAACCTAGTTCACTTACAAATTTCTTCCAAATGATCAGCTCCCTTTAATGTTATCCATCCAAACTATGCCTAGGCTTCTAAATTAGTGACAGTGCTTCATAACTAAAATTCATGACAACTACATATTGTTTCTTATAGTTAGGACTTAAGTTTTATTTTTTTTTCCTTTCCAGTTATTGTTCCAGTTCACTAGACCAGGCCCTCTCCCAACTGAATACCACTATGTGACATAATTTAACGGCCCACATAATAGAAGAAACAACCAACTGTTTCTGGCTTCAATATCCGATACAAGACAGGAAAATTAACTAGAATATTTTCCAATTTCTTCTTACATTTGAGTGTACCTATGGTTTGATTGATTTCACCTTCAACTACCTAGTATCTGAGGGTTTCTTTTGAAGATTGCCCTTGTACTAATTAAATCAATGCTCAATTGACATAACATACTGAACAAAAACATTTTTCTACATCCTACTTTGTTGAGTAGTGACTGGCGTCTTAAAAGATGGCCATCTATATCCAACAATCAGTCTCTCCTCATCCAGAGCAAAGAAGAATGAAGAAAACCAAAGCCATATGGAAACAGTTCAAGTGACTAGTGAACAATGCAAACTTTAGCTTATATGACCACGAGAACACGAGAAGAACTAGATGGTTCCTGGCTACCACTGTTAGCCACTCAGACACGGATCGATGCAGGAGATCTAGGATAGAGTAGGAGTAAAATGTGGAACAAAACTCAAAATAATAAGACCAAGCTTGCCAGATGTGTTAGAGTGGGTTCTCTAGAGAAACAAAACCAGTAAAGCTTATATACCTATAGAGAAAGAGAAATTTATCTTAGGAAAATGTCTCACACACTTGTATAAGCTGGCAAGTCCCAAGTTCTTGGTCAAGCATCAAGCTAGAGGGTTTTCCTGACTCATGCAGCTGCAAGGACTGATGAGTTCAAGGTTGACAGGCAGTGTACTGGCTGTTGACTCCAAAGAATGATGAATCTAAGATTTCCAGGCTGAACAGTGAATTGTTAACTCATAGATGGTTGTAGGCAGTATAACAGGATCCTGATCCACAGAAGTGTGTCTCTTTTCCCAGAATGTCCATAAATATATTGGAAGCAGTCCACATCCCTAGGGAAATCCCTTTCAACAGATTGGCTACTCAAAACATATACATCTGATCCCATCATGGGAATAATTCACATCACAACTGCTTGAACCACACAGAATTGTGGTCCAGTCAAGTTGACACACAGCTCCAACTATCACCAGTCTAAAAGAAACAGATAATATCCCCAAACCCATGATCCCTAGTCACCCTTCAGGCCTGGAACTGAATTCAAACCTGTGGCTCCCAGCCAAACAATAGACAGGGATATACAGTGAGCACTTACACCAGGTAGGTATACTCCTTGGAAAAATCAATCATGGGAGATTAGAAAGGCAGTAATTGCACAGGAAGATTGCTCAGAGGGCAGGAATGAATAGAAAATAAGGACACAGGCAAAAGGTAACTACAGGGAGGAAGTGAGAAGCGAGTTACATTATGGGAATGAAAATTAATTGTCATGAAACAAAATGTGTATGAATTGATGTATGGAAAATGCATTTGCTCTCTAAACCTTCACCCAAATCACAATACAAAAAAACAATAAAAAAATAGAATAAATACTCACAAGAAGGAACCTCTATAATATCTGGGAATTTATATCACTTTCTAGAGAAATCCCTTATCCAAAAACCACTGGATTTGAAAATATGAATGCCACAGCAACCTTACCTGAGGCTTAACTCACAATCCAGAGATCCTCTGAAATTACCTTCTATCTGGCTTATTCCCAACTCATTCCTTCATTTATCCCACTTCTTTAGTGATTTTAACACATGTGCATTGATATAGACTATGATTTGGTGAACCCAACAGCAACCAACAGATTTGGGATCACCTAGTTAGGAGCTCTCCATTATCAAAAGCTCAATAGTTCAATGGGTCATTTTAACTGATGGTATCTTTTACTGAGTTATTTTTGCTGCAGTATGTAAATTGCATGTTTTGTCTCAGACATATGATGACAGTTAAATATATTTTATTTTCCTTGAATTTATTTTATTTTAATTTATATAATACTCTTTAAATTATGTTTCAAATATCACAATTACATAACCAGAGTCTGCTAATTGGATGGTATCATCATCATGCAACTTGAAAAAAGTATCAGCAGTAGGGGGGCCCAAGATAATCCCAAAAGTATGTGAAGATCAATGTACTCAACTGCCTGAAACAGGCAATGACCATGCACTGTGCATTGTGACCAAGGCACCATGAAACAAAAGTGTCATTGTATGGTCTAAGTCACATTTTGGCACATACAACAACCTCTCCATCAGAAACAGAGAATTGTTTAATTTTTTCAAGTCTATGAAGGTGGTGTGATTTCCTGGTGCATATGATGATAGATCCAGATAGTAATAATGAAATTCTTGGAAGAGTAGTTTCAATAAACATATAAATATAGTCAGTCTCATCAGAGAATAGATATTTATCATGGATATCTGTGGGAATCTCTCAAAAAATATTATTTTTTTATTTACCAGTATATCTTTTGTTCTGTTATACATAAGATCTCAATGAGTTAGAGCTGACTAACAGCAACAAACAACAGTTTTCAAACAGCCAGTTCATTGTCAAAAATCCAAATGATATATGATATTAAAATGTAACAGGTTTCTTCAAGGGTAGTATCAACAAGTATTATGAGAATGGCCTCAGATTTTGACCACAGAACAATATAATCAAATTCCTTGTTGTTTCTGCATAGTTAGAACTGAGGTAGAACAGCAGCCCAGTAAACACCATTAAGTTTCAGCTTAGCTAAACAATTAGTAAATCACACCCAGTTATTTAGGGGAAATTCTGAATGCAGGACTCTTGAGTGGAAGGTTTGCTTCAGTAGACTGACTTATGCCAAAGATTCCCTCAAAGGAAAAAGCTATCATATTTTCAGGTAATCTGAGATATCCTTTTGGGGTCAGACTAGGGGCATTTTTTAATATGTAATGTCCATTTCACAAACAAGGCATCATGTATTGCTTGTCTTTGAGTAGGAGTTGACACCCCCTAAAATGTAAATATCAGGCCAAAAGTTACAGGGCCTACAAAGTTATGTTTTGAAAAATAATAACAAGTAAACAAACCTGTCACAAGCTGCTTTTCAAAAGAGGACTAGAAAATAGCTCTGTGAGAGTTGGTGTGTCCAAAATCTCAAGGGCACCTCCAGATGGAGGCTGCAAAATTGCTAGTTACAGACTTGTAACTTAAAGAAGTAGTTAGATTTGTGAGACCTCAAGTTATAAATTTTTTTTTCCATATGTAATCATTTCTTAAGAGGAGAATGAACTGTTTCACAGTAAAGATATGCAAAACATCAATACCAATTATACCTTTAGACACAAAGCCACAATAGCAGGATAAGGTGACCCTCTGAAACATCTGTGTTAAAACTTCCCCACCATAACTTCGAATTAATCCAATTAGCTGACCTTCGTTGTCACTTACCTTCCAGGTCCTACCAGAAACAAGGTAGAATGATAACTTAGATGCCTGTACCCAATGGTCACATAAGTTTGAACATTTCTCCACCTGGATTTCTGAGCAAGTGTATGTGGACTTCAGTCCTTGAGCAAAGGATGATCTCAGATCCATCCAATCATCTTACCGCTTACATCAGCTGAGTTCAGAGTAGTAAGGGAGAGAAAGATCAGGGATATCAAGTGTGATAGAAGCTCTTTGCCAGTTTTTACATTTAATCGTTTTGTATTTGTAAACAGTACAAGTGGCTTCTCAGAGCTCAGTCAATTAGCTTCCGATGGTTATGGTGTACCCACATTCCAATTTAGGCAATAAAGTCACATTTACTGGTTTCATATATTTCTATCTTTTGAATCTCTGGACAATAGTCAAACCAACATCACTGTCTGAAGGGGCAGAGGTATGTACCCTTAGGTTGATTTGCTCTTGACTTCACAGAGTAATTTTTAAAATGAGTTCAATTTAATCTGAGACATATGCTACATCACCATGGTAAAAGAAAGTCTAGAGAAGTGTACCAAGATGTGGAAGCTCACCACAAAAATGACTCTGACCTTTTTTCTTGTTTTCTTTTGGTCATATTCTTAAATTATTTTGACCTTGCAATGTCCATAAATAGATGAATAAATAAACAAATGGTAGTGTGTCCATATAATGGAATAATAATCATAAATTTAAAAAAAAAATAGGAATTCAGTACATGGTACAAACTGGGGTTGAGTCATTTCTGACTCATAGCGAGCCCTCCTTGGGTTTTCGAGCTGGTATCTCTACAGAAGTAGATTGCCCAGTCTTCCTTTTGAGGAGTGGCTGAGGGGTTGTTGTTGTTGTTGTTAAGTGCTGTCAAGTCGTTTCCAACTCATAGTGACCCCATGCACAGCAGAATGAAACACTGCCTGATCCCACGCCAGCCTCACAATCCCTGCTATACTTGAGCCCATCATCGCAGCCACCATGTCAATCCATCTTGTTGAAGGCCTCCCCATCTTTTGTCGACCCCCACTCTACCAAGCATGACATCCTTCTCCAGGGAATGGTCCCTTCTTACAACATGAACAAAATAGGTGAGATGAAGTCTGGCCATTCTTGCTTCCAAGGAGCATTCTGGCTGCACTTCCTCCAGGACAGATCTGTTAGTTCTTTTAGCAGTCCATGGTACTTTCAGCATTCTTTGCCAGCACCACAACTCAAAAACATCAACTCTTCTTCGGTCTTCCTTATTCATTGTCCAGCTCTCACATGCATACCAGGTGATTGGAAATATCATGGCTTGTGTCAGGCGCACCTTAGTCCTCAAGGAGATATCCTTGCTCCTCAGCACTTGAAACAGTTCCTTCGCAGTTGACTTTCCCAATGCTACACGTCATCTAATGTCCTGACTGCTGCTTCCGTTGGCATCGATTGTAGAACCAAGCAAAGTGAATTCCTTGACAATCTCAATCTTCTCTCCATTTATTGTGATGCTGCTCATTGGTCCAGTTGTGAGGATTTTTGTTTTCTTTATATTGAGACATAATCCATACTACAGACTGTATTCTTCAACCTTCATCAGTAGGTGCCTTAAGTCATCCTCACTTTCAGCAAACAAAGTTGTATCATCTGCATATCTCAGGCTGTTAATGATTCTTCCTCCAATCCTGATACCACGTTTTTCTTCATATAGTCCAGCTTCTTGAATTATTTGCTCAGCATACAGATTGAATAAGTGTGGAGAAAGAATACAACCCTGGCACACTCCCTTCTTGATTTTAAACCATGTAGTGTCCCCTTGTTCTGTTCGAACGACAGCCTCCTGGTCAAGGTACAGATTCCTCATGAGTACAATCAAATGCTCGGGAATTCCCATTCTTCTCAATGTTATCCATAATTTGTCATGAGTAAATACTCGGGCCCACCCAGAGTAGGAGGCCAGAAGAGCAGGAGAAAGGGGATAAAAGCCAGCAACCCGGAGAGAAGAGCAGTCAGCCCCAAGGTTACAGGTGAGGAGAGACAACTCAGGGATGCCCAGAGTAGCAGGCTGGAAGAGCAGGAGAAAGGAGATAAAAGCCAGGAACCCGGACAGAAGAGCAGTCAGCCCAAGGGTCACAGGTGAGGAGAGACAACTCAGAGATACCCAAGTAGCAGACTGGAAGAACAGGAGAAAGGGGATAAAAGCCAGGAACACGGACAGAGGAGCAGTCAGCCCCAGGGTTCCAGGTGAGGAGAGACAACTCAGGGATGCCCAGAGTAGCAGGCCAGAAGAGCAGGAGAAAGGGGATAAAAGCCAGCAACCCAGACAGAGGAGCAGTCAGCCCCAGGGTTACAGGTGAGGAGACAGAACTCAGGGATGCCCAAGTAGCAGGTTGGAAGAACAGGAGAAAGGGGATAAAAGCCAGGAACCTGGATAGAGGAGCAGTCATCCCCAGGGACAACTCAGGGATATTCAAAGCAGCAGGCCAGAAGAGCAGTAGAAAAGGGATTAAAAGCTAGGAAGGCAGACAGAGGTACAGTCAGCCACAGGGACCCAGGTGGGGG
>NW_006922746.1:251871-254634 GCF_000298275.1 Orycteropus afer afer
CTGTGCTACGCCCTTGCTTACCTTGCTCCTGGAGACCCGGTCCCTCTCGGGAGGGTAACAAGGGAAAGTGTTCAGTGCAGATCAGTGAGGAAGCACAAGCCCGCCCGTGCTTACCTTGCTCCCGGAGACCCATTCCCTCTCGGGAAGTCAAAATTAGTTTTTTTCTTTTTGTTTCTTTCTCTATTTTCAGAGTTTCATGAGTCTAAAACAATCATCCCACCACTCTTTTAGGCATTGTACTGACTTGGTAGCTCAGTGTTGGCCTCTTTTGCTTAGATATTGAGCAACAACAACAACACTAACTTGAGTGTCTTGGTTAGAGGGGATCCATGCTGGTAAATATATTTACAGATTCTATTCTTGTCACCATGGCTATTCCATTCATTGGCCAATATACTAGAATTGAGGATCACCAATGGGCTAATGTTAACTTCTCAACTCAAGCTCTTTACTTTTTTTTTTTTATTCCATAATGCTTTTTCTTTTTAATGACATCTCTGATCAGTTTTATTATTCAAAATGAAGATCTTCACAATTCAAGTGCACTACATAATTTTCTGAACATGTTTCTCCAACAGACTTGTTGTCCTTTATCTTCTAATCCTTTTTCTATCAGCAACCTGGTCAAAGGACCCAGCCACTTAACTGCCTGTTGTTGTTGTGTGCAGTCAAGTTCGCCTGACTCATAACGACCCCTCCTTGGGTTTCCAAGGCAGTATCACTACAGAAGTAGTTTGCCCAACCTTCCTTCTGAGAACACTGCCTATGGATCTTTATATAGTTTAATTTTGGCCATTTTTCTAAAATAAATAAAGTGAAATATATAAAGTGAAAGACTATATGTATGTCCTAAACTTCTAATCATTGGATTTACCCTTACAGATTTTTTTTTTTTTAATTTTTATTGTGATTTGGGTGATCATTTACAGAGCAAGTTTACTTTCCATGCAGCAGGTCTCATATACTTTGTCACATGACATTGACTCCAGTTTCCCACAATGCAACAGCTCCCCTCCCACTTCCTCTCCATAGTTACCTCTTCCCTGTGTCCTTCCTTCCCATGCACTCTCCCCTTCTCAGCTATCTCCCTGTGCATACACAGTCATTCTACTTCCATCATTGATCTCTCCAAAGAGTGTACCTACCTAATGTAAATGTTCAGCTCTTATGCTTATATTTTGTTTGGCTGGAAGCCACTGGAGTAGGTTCAATTCCAGACCTGAAGGACAGCTAGGAGTCATAGTCTCAAGGGTTCCATCAGGATCTGGTCTCTTTTTTTTTTTTTTAAAGATTTTGAGTTTTGTTCCACATTGTTCTCCCACTCTATCCAGGATCTCTTACAGAGATTCCCCTCTGAATGGTTGACAGTGGTAGCAGGGCACTAGATCGTTCTCCTGGTCTCAGAGTCATATAGGCAGAGGATCACATGGTCTACCAGTCACTTGGACTAATTGTTTCCATGAATCTTTGGTTTTCTTCATTCTTATTTGCTCTGGACCAGGAGAGACTCACCACTGCATCTAGATGGCCACTTACAAGCTTTTAAGATGACAGTTGCTACTCACCAAGTTAGGATGTGGAATAATATTTTGGGTGGTATGTTATGTCATTAAACTTGATGTCCCCTGAGACTATGATCTTGAGCCCACAGGTCCAACTCTTTGGTCCCTCTGGGTAGCTGGTGTGGCCAAGAAGTGACTACAACATTGTCCTTTGTCAGCTGTACTATATACTTGGGAATTCTTACAGAAATTACAAATACTCTTGTAGAAACATTGTCTGTCAACCCTATACATGGTGAGGGGCACACTTCCTGCTGCATAGACAGACCTAATAGTTCAGCCTGTCCACCCATTTATCCACTCCATGGATCAATGTTTGCTGTCACTGACAATGCAGTATTGCATGTGCAAAAGGGTTCCTCTTTGCTGTCTGGCCCTCCCATGCACTGTTTATGTATTTCTCATCCTCTATGCCACTGTGTTGATCACTCACATTTGGTCTGTTGCCCTTTGCTATACCTAAATCAATACTTGTCTCTATCTATCTAAGTGTTCCCTCCCAAAGCTAGTAACAACAAAGAAAATGTCCTTTCATATATAAACCTTCCCTTGACTTTTTACAATAATGGATTAATACAATATTTGTCCTCTGTGATTGACTTATTTCACTCAGCATAATGTCTTCCAAGTTGATCCACATTATGTGGTGTTTTGCAGATTTTATGTTATTCTTTCAGGTTGCATAGTATTTCATTGTGTGTATGTACCATAGTTTGGTTATTCAGTCCTCAGTTGATGGACACCTAGGTTGTTTCCATCTTTTGGCTATTGTAAATAATGCTGTGATGAACATGGGTGTTCATATATCTGTTCTTGTCCTGGCTCTCACTTCTTCAGTATAATCTAGTAATGGAACATCTGGGTCAAATGTATTTCTAATTCCAAGTTTTTATGGAATTGTTATACTGCTTTCCACAGTGGTTGTACCATTCGGCAGTCCCACCAGAAGTGTATGAAAGTCCCAATCTCTCCACATCCTCACCAGCATTTGTTATTTTCTGTGTCATTGAACTTTACTACGAGTGCTAGGGCAAGAGGGTATCTCATTGTTTTGATTTGCATCTCTCTAATGGGCCCAACTTGATGGCACATAACAACAATGGCTAATGGTGGTGCAGTGCCTAAGACATTTGACTGCTAACCAGAAGACTGGAGGTTCAAACCCACAAGCCACTCCTTATAAGGAAGGTTGGGCAATCTA
>NW_006922746.1:254734-258797 GCF_000298275.1 Orycteropus afer afer
ATGACAGAAGAGACTCTGAACCTTGCCCTTGAGCGGAGAATCGCTAAAGCAACTGGAAGAAATGAAAAGGTCAAAGGGCTGAACAGAAGATTTCAAAGAGCAGCTCGAGTAAACAAAGCCAATTACTATAATGAAATTGCAAAGACCTGGAGTCTGAAAACCAAAAGGGAAGAACACGCTCGGCATTTCTCTAACTGAAAGAACTGATGAAAAAATGTAATCCTCGAGTTGCAATATTGAGAGATTCTATGGGCATAATATTGAATGATGTAGGAAACATCACGAGAAGATGGCAGGAATACACAGACTCACTGTACCAAAAAAGAACTGATCGATCTTCATCCATTTCAGGAAGTGGCATATGATCTAGAACTAGTGGTAATGAAGGAAGAAGTCAATGCTGCAATGAAAGAACTGGCAAAGAATAAGGCTCTGGGAATTGATGGCATACAGATTGAGATATTTCAACAAACAGATGCCCCATTGGAGGCCCTTACTCAGTTATGCCAAGAGATTTGGAAGACAGCTACCTGGCCAACTGACTGGAAGAGATCCATATTTGTGCCCATTCCAAAGAAAGGTGATCCCACAGATTGTGGAAATTATAGCTGAGGGGTTAGCCAGAGTAAAAATAATGAATTTTATTTTATTTAAATAAAAGTCTAAAAAATGCAATATAATCTATGGTGATAGAAAGAAAATTAGTCATTACTTGATAATTAGAAGGAAGAGAGACTGGGGGAGATTCCAAAGAGGCATAAGGAAACTTTCATATTTTCAATATTTTGATGATGTGACTGCTTTACATCTCTATTTATACAGCAAAACTTGTGAAATTATATTCTTTCCATATGGAAAGTTTCTGAATGCATCTGAATGAAGGTACTTTTTAAAAGTTACTGTAAAGGTAACAAAAGAAAAATATGTGAGGAGAAGATAACTTAGAAATAACTCAATAAACAGCTAAATAAGGGAAAAAAAAAATACAAATTTACCCTTACAATTGTAATTGCAACTGCTCTGATAAATGCAATAAAAAAGAGTTAGCTTCTTGCCATGGCAGACTTTCTCAGAACTCAAGGAAAACAGATCAATTAAAATAATTAGAAATAGCAAAAAATCCCATAAAAAGTTATCAAAGACAAGATTTGCATTAATCATGAATTCAGATGAGATATCTCAGAGAGTGTGACACTTATGTCAGAATTTCTAGAATGTCAAATTTCCCTTTTCATACTCATTATCATGTGTCTATATGTATATACATGTATATAGCATGTATACATCTATCAATCCATCTATCATCTATCTACCCGTCTACCATCCATCAATCTATCATGTATCCATCCATCCACCCAACCATCATCTCTGTTTCTATCTATCTATATCTATCTATCATCTATCCATCCATTGATCAATTCTCAATCCACTGATTTATATTTATATGTAAAAATCTGAATTCCTCAGAGATGGAAATTTTCTTGTAGCATTGCAGCTAAGGCACTTGACTGCTAACCAGAAGGCTGGTGGTTCAAACCCACCAGCCACTCTTCGGAAGGAAGGTTGGGCAGTCTACTTCTGTAGTGATACCACCTCAGAAACCCAAGGAGGGGTCGCTATAAGTCAGGTCTGACTCCACAGCAAATAACAACAACAACAACATGGACATGTACTATTGCTGGAGATAGATTCCTCTGTGAGTGTTAGCCATCACTTTCTGAATGTGAAGAATAAATGCCTAAGTCTTGGAATGAAAACACTGACATCTGCGTCATCCACTGCAAACTATCCTTTCTGTCACTTTGATGCATTGATTCACATAAGAAATTCACCTCATTTGTAAATAGGAATAGGATTCTAATTAGTATTTTTTTTTTTTCCTGAGGATGCTTTAAAGCCCCTCACTGCACCTCATCTGATACTGATCCTTCTTCTCCTTACTATCCATTGTAGATTCCCTTTTTTTCCAGATAGTACCCCTGTGGCCCATGGGGCTATAGCAGCAATGCACATTTGTTATTACTCAGTATTATCTTCAAGAATTCACACTATCAGAAATATAGTTGACAACTTCCCACTATCGTACTTTGGTTTAATTTCATTATTTACCCTAAGGCCATGTTCTTTTCACTCCTTGTTCAAATGATTTAACATAGCTGACATACTTGAGCTGAGGGGAGATGCTTTTAAAAGGAAATCATTGTTTGGAAGATCACTAACAACTTAGATACAACTTTTTAGGGCTATACTACAGTCCTCACAAGTGGTCCAATAATGATAAATGATAAATGGAAAAAAAAAAAAATCGAAGCTATGGAGGATATCATTTTGCATGCATCCACAATGAACACTCATGGAAGCAGCAATAAAATTAAACTACATACTGCATTGGGCTAATCTGTTGAAAAAAAAACTTCTTTAAAGTATTAAAAAGCAAAGACATCACCTTCAGGTCTAAGGTGACCCTGAGCCAATCCGTGATATTTACAGTCACCTCATATGCATCTAAAAACTGGACAATTAATAAGGAAGACCAAAAAAACATATATTATTTAAATTATGGTGTTGACAAAGAATACAGAATATACCATGGACTGTGAAAAGAATTAACATATCTGTTTCAGAAGTACATCCAGATTACTCTTTAGAAAAGAGGATTGCAAGGCTTTGTTTCACGTACTTTGGACATGTTGTCAGATGTGATCAGTCCCTGGAGAAGGAAATCACACCTGGTGAAGTAGAGAGTCAGTGAAAAGGAAGATGACTCCACCAGATGTATAGATACAGTGGCAAGAACAATGAGGTCAAACAGAGTAACAATTGTGAAGATAGCACAGAATCAAGCAGTGTTCCTTTCTGTTGTGCCTAGGGTCACTATAATCGGAAATAACTTAATATCTAACAATAACACTGCAGACTGAGGCTTTTCCTACATAATTTTCTTTTCTTCTCTCTTTTTTCCTTGTTTCTGTTGGAAGTATATGATGATCTTAAAGCTCCCCCTTTATTTTTCATAATTTTTGATTATTTAATTCCTTCTTTGTGTTAGCTTCTTGGTGGATTCAAATTGACACATTAACTTACTTAATAATGGGTGACTCATACACTTTTTCCTGAGGGCTATGAATCTTAAGCTATCATGCTTGTGATGGTTAAGAATAGATGTCAATTTGGCTAGGCCATGATTCTCATTAGTTTGGTAGATATTATATAATAATCATCCATTTTAGAATCTGATGTGAGTAGCCTATCTGTCAAAAGGCACATTTTCATGGGGGTGTATGGCCTGCGTCCATTATATATAGATGTACTGACAAAGTCCATCCCTTCTCAATCCTGCATCTGACTCATAACCTCTGACCTCTGGTTCTTGGGATGTGAACCAGACGCCTGCATTCTCACCTAATGATTTTGAGTTCATCAGCTTCTACAGCCACGTGAGTCAGAAGAAACCTCTAACCTGATATCTATGGATTTGGGACTTGCCAGCCTCAACAACTGTTTGTTTCATTTCCTTGAGGCAGATTACTCTTGTTTTTGCTCTCACTCTATAATTTATATATATAGTGCAGTATATATATATAGTGATACCACCTTGGAAACCCAAAGAGGGGTCGCTAATGAGTCGGGGCCGACTCGACGGCAAACAACAACAACAACAACAATATCCTCTTGATTCATCCATGTTATGAGCTGTTTCACAGATTCCTCTTCATTCTTCAATGTTGCATAATATTCCATTGTGTGTATGTATGGATGTTTATTTATCCATTCATCTGCTGATGTGCACTTAAGTTGTTCCCATCTTTTTACTTTTGTGAATAATGCTGCAATGAACACATGTATTCATTTATCTGTTCACATCATGGTTCTTACTTCTCTAGGATATATACCTAGTACTGATTGCTGGATCACACAGAATTTCTATTTCCAACTTTTTAAAGAAATGCCATACCATTTTGCATGGTAGTTGTACCATATTACAATCCTACCAGCAGTCTATGAGGGTTCCAGTCCTCCACACCCTTGCCAGCATTTGTTGTTTCCTTTTTTTTTTTTTTTT
>NW_006922746.1:258897-259882 GCF_000298275.1 Orycteropus afer afer
CCCTTGGGTTGCCAAGGCAGTATCACTATGGAAGTAGATTGCCCCATCTTCCTTCCGAGGAGTTGCTGGTGGGTTTGAACCACCAGCCCTCTGGTTAGAAATCCAGCTCCTTAGGCACTATGCTACCAGAGCTCCCATATAATGTGGTAGTAGCTATATATTTCTGTGGACCTCTAAATATGTAAATACAAGAGTTGTTGGAACAGAGAGCACAAATTATACAAGTGGCTTAAAACAACAATGGTAAGTGGGGATAATTTCATTTACATATCTTGTTTCCCAAAATCAAGTATTTTTACCAGTTAAAGACAATTCACTACATGACGATAATTGATAGGTGTAAACTGCCCTCTGAAAAATGGTGTACAATCCACAATGGGTATCATCTCCAAGCAGGAAGCTTAGCTATCTCATCAAAAATCTATCTAATTAGAAGCTTCTAGGCATTATGGTGTTTAATGTTGTTGTTGTTATGTTCTGTCGAGACGGACCCGACTCATAGTGACCCCTCCTTGGGTTTTCAAGGCAGTATCACTACAGAAGTAGATTGCCCAACCTTCCTTCTGAGGACTGGCTAGTGGGTTTAAACCTCCAGCTTTCTGGTTAGCAGTCAAGTGCCTTAGGCAGTACGCTACAAGAACTCCCCATGGTGTGTAATAGGACCAATTAATTATATGATCCTATGTTCATATTTTGCAACCCATTTGCTGTAAAGTGATCCTTGGTCTTATGTGATATTTTTCAGAATCCTGAGGTAGTGGATCATATACTCGGTAAATTCTAGGACAGTAGTGGTTTCTGAGGCTCTGTGATGAAAGAAGCTAAACCTATTTTCAGAACATCTGCTACATGGTCAAAATTGTTGTTGTTGTTAAGTGCCGTCGAGTCGTTTCTGACCCATAGCGACCCCATGCACAGCAGAACAAAACACTGCCCGATCCTGTGCCACCCCACAATCCCTGCTATACTTGAGCCCATCATCGCA
>NW_006922746.1:266630-275557 GCF_000298275.1 Orycteropus afer afer
AAGTCTTTGATCCATCTGAAGTTTATTTTTATGTATGATGTGGGGTAGAGATCTTGTTTCATTTTTCTGCAAATGGATATTCAGTTTTGGTAGCAGCATTAGTTAAACAATCTCTTCTTCATTCAGTGGATTTTGGCCCTTTGTCAAAGATCAGCTGACCATAACTCAATGGATCTATCACTGGGTTCTCAATTCCATATCATTGGTGTATGTGTCTGTCATTGTACCAAGATAAGGCAATTTTGACTACTGTGGCTGTATAGTAGACTTTAAGATCTGGGAGTGTGAGACCTCCTACTTTGTTCTTCTTCAATAATGCTTTGCTTATCTGAGGTCTCATTCCTTTATATATAAAGGTGTTGCTGTTAGTTTTGTTAGGTGCCATTGAGTCATCTCCAATTCATAGTGACCCTATGCACAGCAGAATGAAACACTGTGCCAGCGCCATGATCCTTGCCATACTTGACCCCATTGCTGATGCCACTGTGTTAATCTATTTCATTGTGGGCCTTTCCCTCTTTAGTTGACCCTCCCCCTTACCAAGCATGATATCCTTCTCCTGAGAATGGTCCCTTCTGAGAACATCACCAAAGTAGGTGAGATGAAATCTAGCCATTCTTGCTTTCTGCACTTCCTCCAGGACAGATTTCTTAGATTTTTTAGCAGTCCATGGTACTTTCAGCATCCTTCACCAGCACCACAACTCAAAAAATCTCAACTCTTCTTTGGTTTTCCTTATTCATTGTCGCTCTCATGTGTATGCATATGAGGCAATTGAAAACACTATGGCTTGTGTCAGGCACACCTTAGTCTTCAAGGAGACATTTTTGCTTTTCAGCACTTGAAAGAGGTCCTTTGCAGCTTATTTGCCCAGGGCTATATATCATTTGATGTCTAGACTGCTGCTTCCATTGGTGTCAATTGTAGAAACAAGCAATACAAAGTCTCTCACAACTTCAATCTTTTATCCACTTACCGTGCTGCTTATAGGTCCAGTTTTGAGGTCTTTGTTTTCTTTATATTGAGATGCAATCCATACTGCAGACTGTCTTTTTTAATCTTCATCAGTAAGTGCTTCAAGTCATCCTCACTTTCAGCAAGCAAAGTTGTGTCATCAGCATGTTGCAGATTGTTAGTGATTCTTTCTCCAATCCTGTTGCCACATTCTTCTTCATATAGCCCAGCTTCTCAGACTATATGCTCAGCATACAGATTGAACAAGCCTGGTGAAAGGGTACAACCTTGACACAATCCCTTCTTGATTTTAAACCATGTAGTTTCCCCTTCTGTTCAAATGACAGGCTCCTGGTCTATGTATAGATTCCTCATGAGTACAATCAAGTGTTCTGGAATTCTCATTCTTCTCAATGTTTCCCACAATTTGTTATGATCCACACAATCAAATGCTTTTGCATGGTAAATAAAACACAAGTAAACATCTTTCTGGTATTCCTTGCTTTGAGCCAAGATCCATCTGACATCAGCAATGATATGCCTCATTCCATGTCTTCTCCTGAAACCAGCTTGCAATTCTGGAACTTCTCTGTCAATATACTGCTGCAACCATTTTTGAATAATAGTCGTATTAACTAGTCTTCCTTGTAGGCATATGGATATTATCCTATCACTGACAGCATTATACTTCAAGATAGATCTTGAAACATCCTTTTTGATGATGAATATCATGCCATTCCTCTACAAATTGTCTTTCCCAGTCATATTTTGAGAGCCTTATGACCTAAGAGGTGCATTCTCTTCCACTGCATTGCACAATGATTCCAGGCTATTCATAAAGTTGCACAGTAATGTATCAGTGTTTCTTTGCTACTCATAAGGTTTTCCCTGGTGAATTATTTGAGAAGTGGGTGGCCACTTCCTTCTTCCTAATCAGCCTCAGTCTGTAAACTGTGTTGAAATCTGTGTACTCTGTGCAACCTTGCTGGCATTTGAAACACCATAGTTACAGCCTCAAGCCTCACCACCACATGCAAGCCACCACAGTATGAAAAACTGACAGACAAGTTTGTGTCCCTTAGCTGTTCAAAACCTCTCTGCTCTCCCTTTACCTGGATTCTGCTGCATGGTCTGTCATTCCTCGACTGTTCTTTCCCCTGCTTCCTGCCTCTTGGATGTGGGGATTGTGTCCCTACCCTTATTCGAGATACCTGCTGCTCTGTCTGTCTTTCTCCTGGCTTTTTATATAAAGTTAGTGATTGGTTTTCCCATATCCTTAGAGAATGTTGATAGGATCTGGATTGGGAATGCATTGAATGCATATATTGCTTTAGGCAGAATTGACATTTTCAAAATGTTCAGTCTTCCAATCCAAGAGCAGGGTATGCTCTTCCATTTATGTAGATCTCTTATGGTTTCTTGAAGTAGTCCTTTATAGTATTCTTTGTAGAGGTCTTTTGTGTCCCTGTTAATATGTATTCCCAATATTTCATTTTGTTGGTAGCTATTGTAAGTAGTATTGATTACCTTATTTCTTTTTCAGTGTGTAAAAGAATCCAACTGATATTTGGATGTTGATTATGTATTCTGCCACAATGCTAGATCTCTCAATTAGTTCTAGTAGTTTTTTTTTTTTTTTTTTAATCTATCTATCTATTTATTTATTTATTTTACTGAGTCTCTTGGGTTTTCTAGGTATGGGATCATTTCATAAGCAAATAGGAATAGTTTGAGTTCTTCTTTACCAGTTTGAATACTTTTGATTGTCCTTTCTTGCCTTATTGCTCTGGCTAGGTCTTCAAATAGGAGCTCTGGTAGCATAGTGCCTAAGGCACTTGACTGCTAACAAGGAGGCTGGCAGTTAAAACCCACCAGCCACTCCTCGGAAGGAAGGTTGGGCAATCCTACTTCTATAATCACTATAGATTATAATCGGAAACCCAAGGAGGGGTCGCTATGAGTTGGCGCTGACTCAATCGTACATAAATACAATGTTGAATAGAAGTGGTGATAGAGGGCATCCTTGTCTGGTTCATGTTCTCAAGGGGAATGTTTTCAATCTCTCTCCATTGAGAATAATTTTGGCTGTTGGTTTTATGTATATTTGCCCTTTATTATGATGATGATGTCCTTTCCACTCCTATTTTGCTGAGAGTTTTGATCAGGAATCAGTGTTGGATTTTATCAAATGTCTTTTCTACATTGATATGATCATGTAGTTCTTTTCCTTTGTTTTACATATGTGGTGGATGATATTGATAGTTTTTCTAATGTTGAACCATCCTTGAATACCTGATATGAACCCCACTTGGTCATAATGAATTATTTTTTTTTAATATATTTCTGGAGACTTTTGGCTAGAATTTTGTTGAAGATTTTTGCATCTATATTCATTAAGGATATTGGTCTGTAGTTTTCCTTTTGAATTATGCCTTTGCCTTGTTTTGGTGTCAAGGTTATGCTTGTTTCATAAAATGAATTTAGGAGGATTCCAACTTTTATGTTTTGGAATAGTCTGAGTAGGAATGGTGTCACTTTTTCTCTGAACATTTGGTAGAATTCTCCAGTGAAACCGTCTGGGTCAGGAGTCATTTTGTTGGTAATTTTGTTATGACAAGTTCAATTTTTTCTTTTGCTTTAGGTCTGTTCAACTTTTCCAACTAGTCTGTGTTAGTTTAGGTAAGTAGTGTGTTTCTAAAAATCTATCCATTTCTTCCACACTTTCAAATTTGTTGGAGTATAGTAGTTCATTTGTTGTTGTTGTTATGTACCATCGAGTTGGACCCGACTCATAGTGTCCCTCCTTGGGTTTCCGAGGCAGTATCACTATGGAAGTAGATTGCCCCATCTTCCATCTGAGGAGGGACTGGTGGGTTTGAACCACCAGCCTTCTGGTTAGCAGTCAAGTGCCTTAGGCTGTTCATAGTATCCTGATATTAACCTTTTTATTTCAATTGGTTTTGTTGTGATGCCACCTGCTTAGTTTCTTATTTGTGTTATTTGTTTCCTCTCCTTCTTTTCCTTTGTTAAATTTGCCAGTTGTTTGTCAATTTTATTAAACTTTTCAAAAAACCAATTTCTAGTCTTGTTCATTTTTTCAATTGTCTTTCTATTTTCTGTTTCATTGATTTCTTCTTGAATCTTTATTTAGGTGACTGTAAACTTTTCTTGCTGTTCTTTTTCTAATTGTTGGAGATGTTGGTTTAAAGTGTTGATTTTAGCTCTTTCTTCTTTTTGGATGTGTGCATTTATTGCTATAAATTTGCCTCTGATCACTGCTTTTGCTGTGTCCCAAAGATTTGGGTATGTTATGTTTTCATTTTCATTTCATTCCACACATTTTTTAAATTCATTTTTTATTTCTTTTATTACCCAATCATTCTTAAGGAAAGTGTTTTTCAGTGTCCATGTGTTTGCTCTTTTTCCATTGATTTTTGTATTGTTAATTTCTAATTTGACAGCATTGTGATCTGAGAAGATGCTTTGCAATATTTCAATATTTTTAAATTTATGAAGGCTTGCTTTAAGGCCTAACACATGGTCTATCATGAAGAATGTTCCATGTGCACTAGAAAAGAATGTATATAGTGCTGTTGTTGGGTGAAGTACTCTGTAGATGTTTATAATGTCAAGTTGGTGGATTATATTGTTTAGCTCTTTTGTGTCTTTGTTGAGTTTCTTTCCAGTTGTTCTATCTTTCATTTAAGTGGTGTATTAAAGTCTCCTACTGTGACTGTGGAGTCATCTATTTGTTTTTCAATTCTGTTAGAATCTGATTTATGTATTTGGGGTCTTTCATTGGGTTCATAGATATTTAGTATGGATATATCTTTTTATTCAATTGATCTTTTAATTATCATATAATGTCTGTCCTTGTCTTTTATGGTGATTTTTATCTTAAAGTTGATTTAATCATAAATTAATATTGTCACTCCTGCTATTTTTTTGTTGCTATTAGCTTCATATATCTCTTTCCAACCTTTGGTTTTCAGTCTATTTTTGTCTTTTTCTCTAAGATGTGTCTTTTGTAGACAGCATATTATTGGGTTATATTTTCTTATCCAGTCTGCAACTCTCTGTCTCTAGAGTGGTGTATTGAATCCATTCACATTCATGTAATTACTAACAAGTATGAATTGGTTGGTATCATTTTGTTATGTATTTTTTCATGGTGTCCCTGGTTTCTTTGTTTCATGTTATTTTCTGTGCTGAGCTCATTATGTTCATGAATCATGTTATCATTCCCTTTGTTGCTGCTGTTTTAGTCTTTGCTGGATATTTGTGCTTATCCTCTTTTTTATTGTGATGTGAGGGCTTATAATTGGTCTTTGTGGTTACCTTGTGATTTATAATTTTCTCCCCAAGTTTAGAACACTCCATTCTATCTTGCAACTCTCTTGACTTTCTCATCACGTAGAAGTTCTGTAAGTACACTATTTTTCCCCTCTTTTTAGTTTGTACTTGTCCTCAATTGCCAATTAATGTCTCTAGTTCCCTGTTTACAATTTTGTAAGCTTATTTTATGTTGGATATTTCCATAGCTGTGTTGGTTTCTGTATTATGTCATCTTGTGTATTAATGGTTGGATTTTGTTTGCTATTATTGGTTCTCTGTTTAAAAGACTTTGTTTAGTATCTCTTGTAAGATTGCTCTGGTATTAACAAATTCCCTTAATTTCTTCTTATCTGAAAATCTCCTAATTTCACCACCATATTTGAGGGACAATTGTGCTGGGTATATAATTCTTGGTTGAAAATTTTTCTCTTTCAGGGTTTTATATATACCATCTCATTATCTTCTTACTTGCATGGTTTCTGATGAGAAATCAGAGATTATTCTTATTAGTTGTCCTTTGTACATAGCTTTTCTTTTTTGCCATGCTGCTTTCATGATTCTTTGTCTTTGGTTTTGGTGAGTTTGATGATGATATGTCTTGGTGATTTTCTCTTGGGGTCTAACCTGTTTGGGGTTCATTGGACTTCCTGAAAGGATATATTCAAATCTTTCATTATATCATGGAAGATCTCTTCCAATAAATATTTAACAATTTTCTCAATGGTTTTCTCTTCCTCCTCCTGTTTTGGAATTCTGATTACATATAGATTATTCCTTTTGATGGAATCCCACATGAATCTTAGGCTTTCTTCATTTTGTTTTGATCTTTTATTTGATTGATCCCTTTCTAAGGAAGTATTGAAGTATTTGTCTTCAATCTCTCAAATTCTGTCTTCCATCAAATTGATTCTATTCCTTTTCCCTTTCAATGTGTTACCTATTTCTGAAAATTTAGTATTAATCTTCTTGATTTCTATCTGCAGATTTTGTATCATTTCTTATTTTTCATTTGTTTTATCCTTTTGTCTTGTATTTTCTTCTTAAATTGTTCTAGAGTTTTCTCTGTGTTTTCCTTAATTTTGTGTTTTCCTTAATCTGTCCTTCAATCCTTTGAAGATACCTAAGTATAATCTTTTTTAATTCCATATCAGGTTTTCCAATGGTCCTTCTTCTTCCATGATGTGTTCTGGGTCTATATCCTGCTCCTTTGTTTCTACCACTTTATCTTGCATCTTTGGGTAGACTGTGATAATCTGTTATCTCTGAGACATTGTGACGTTGTATTTAAATCTCTGTCAACTGTTTGTGAAGAGCAGCTGAAGGTGACTCAGGCTCTTCTTGGTGGTTATTTATTGTTGTCGAATTGGTGGAAAAGGAAGTGGTGGCTCTCACTCAGTAAGTGGAGTTGCAGGAGTTGCAGGTGTGGTTGCATTGTATGGGTATGGTTGCTTTCTCCCATTCAGTTAGACAAAAACAACAATCAAAACACCTTCAAAAAGTTAAAAGCAAGCAGACAAAAAAACACTCTGCATAAACACAAAGGAACATTCACCAAAAAAATGAAGAAATAAAAATTAAAAAAAAAAAAAAAAACCCTTTCTGGGAAGGAGGCAATAAGAGAAAAGAGGTAGATTAGGAGAATAATGAAGAAAAACCTGGTAAAAACGTAAAAATAAAAATAAGGAATCGGGTTAACCAAAAGTAAAAAGTGGGAATCAGTAATAGGAAAGAGAAAAAAAGTAGAAAACCAGAAACTGGAAAGGGAAGAAGAAAGAATAATAATAAAAAGAACAATAATAATAATCATAATAATAGTAATAATTTCAAAACAGACAAAAGACAATAATTTCAAAACAGACAAAACATAAAAAGAAAAAGAAAAGGAAAACAAAATCTGGGCTGGTTAGAGTAGTGCACCCAGATTCTATTATAGCACATAGACTGGAATGGAATTCCTGCCAGCCCACAAGGTGGGTGGGAGCAAGGGATGGCTGCATGGCCTTTTACCAAGAGGGTGTGTGGTATAAGAGGAACAAGGGGAATATTGCACCTTTCCAATTGTTTGCATCTGGAATGTCTTTGTAATTCCTGGCAAGTGGAGCCTATTCTTAGGTCCCTGGAATCTGAGAAAATGCTATCACTTTAGATATCCATAATGGCCTAACCACTTATAAACATTCAAAATGGTTGCACCCTCCGGACAGGCAGAAGTCCACAGCTCACCCTGTCTCCCTGTTCACTGCTTCCTCTTTTATTCACTAGCCAGCAATGCAGTTCTCCATGCAGCCCTGGCTAGCAGGGCCAATTTTTAGGTTAATTCTTAGGTCCTTACACCACTTGGCAATGTCCAAGCTGTCCATGGCATCAAGATCTCTGACAGACTGTAGCTTCATATGTCTCCTTTTTTGGTGTTTTCATGCAGGTTCTTCTACTTAGTTGGAGTTTAGTCCACTTCTGTATCCTTCCTTTCAAAGCTCAGGGCTCCAGGATTATCATCGGTATCTGTATTATTTGGTTCCCTTTTTCTTTGTTGTTGAGTAATCTATTTCCATAGTAATACCACTTCAGAAACCCAAGGAAGGATTGCTGTGAGTCGGATATGACTCGACAGCAGTGTGTTTGGTTTTGGTTTGGTTTCTTTGTTGAAGAAGGTCTGTGTAGTTTGTCTGCCTATCCCACCTTCTTATTGGAACCCTCCCCTTACTGATGTATTATAAAGCCACCTTTGAATGACACTGTAATGCAATACTAGTCTATTTTTGGCTTGTGCTTCAGTACCAGGCAAATGATTTCTAAACAATGTTGGACAATTTATCCATCTACCAGTAATAAATTACACTCAATCTCATCATGTAGTCATAATATGAGATAGGAAAGAAAATTTTTGTTATACTTTTCTTTTAAGATTTGAGGCAATGGGATTTATTAATTCAGCACATTTTCCCTAAGGAATGTTGCAATATGGGCCCACCTCTGGACCAATGAAAACTTCACTGATGTAGCTGTTGTTGTTAGGTGCAATAGAGTCAGCTCCAACTCATAGTTACCTTATGCACAGCAGAATGCATCACTGCCTGGTCCTGTGCCAGACTCACAATCCTTGCTATACCTAAGTCCATCATTGCAGCCATTGTGTCAGTCTATCTTATTGATGGTCTTCCTCTTTTTTGTTGACCTTCCACTTTAGCAAGCCTGATGTCTTTCTCCAGTGACTGGTCAGTTCTGAAAACATGACCAAAGTAGGTCAGATGAAGTCTGAGTGTTCTCACTTCCAAGGAGAATTCTGGCTGCACTTCTTCCAAGACAGATTTGTTAGTTATTTCATCAGTCCATGGTACTTTCAGGACTCTTCTTCAGCACCACAACTCAAAAGCACCAACTCTTCTTTGATCTTCCCTATTCATCCAGATATCACATGTATATGAGATACTGAAAATACCATGGCTTCAATTAGGAACACGTTCGTCTCCAAAGAGATATCTTTGCTCTTCAGTATTTTGAAAAGTTCTTTTTTCAGAAGACTGTCCTTGAACATAGAATAGAGTAGCTAAAGCAAATGGAAGAAATGATGAGATGAAAGAGCTGAACAAAAGATTTCAAAGAATGGGTCAAGAAAGGAGGCGGGGCAAGATGGCAGA
>NW_006922746.1:282329-283443 GCF_000298275.1 Orycteropus afer afer
AAATCTTCACCCAAATCCTAAAAAAAAAAAAAAAAAGAATGGGTCAAGAAGACAATGTCAATTATTATAATGAAATGTGCAAAACCTGGGGTTAGAAAACCAAAAGGGAAGAACACACTCTTGATTTCTCAAGCTGAAAGAACTGAAGGAAAAAATCAACCTTCAAGTTGCAATATTGAAAAATTATATGGAAAAAATATTGAATGATTCAACAAACCTTAAGAGAAGATGGAAGGAACACACAGAGTCCCTGTACCAAAAAGAATTGGTTTATGTTCAATTTCAAGAGTTAGCATATGGTCAAGAACCAATGTTATTGAAGGAAGAAGTCTAAGATTCACTGAAGGAATTCACAAAGAACAAACCTCCAGGAATTGACAGAATACCCACCTAAATGTTTTATTGATGAAGTGGATCTTCAATGTTTGTAGTATTTATCATACAACCTCTTGTATTCTTGTATCTTACCAAGATCATCAAAGTACTTGTCACTTTACACTTATACGGTTCAATTAACATGAAGTCATGAATAGAGGAAAATAATGTGATATGTATAGAATATACAATTAACTACAATTCCCCCTTAAATTATGCCAGTAGTAAGGGTAATTGATATAAATCTGAGATAAGAATAAAATGCAATATGTTGGTTATCCTGCATCAAGAAGAAATGCCTTTGATATATTTTGTCATACAGAGAGTAAAGAATACATTTTAGATCCATGATCACATAACATATACTTGAGATTATGTTTATATTCTGTATTAAAGATATCTGACTGCTCTTTGGTTATGTTTTCAATAGTCCACTATCATCATCTGGGTTATTTATGGATTTATTAGTAGGTTTGTGAATAAAGGGAATATAATTAGGTTCAACATCATTTCCTCTTTTAAACTGTTGAGTTGGCTCTGACTCATAGCACCTCCCAAACAACAGCACAAAACATGGCCTGGTCTTGAGCCATCCTCACAATCTTTGCTATACTTGAGCCCATCGTTGGAGCGACTGTGGCAATCCATCTTGCTGTGGGCCTTCTTTTTTCTGACCTTCTACTTTACCAAGCATGATATCCTTCTCCAGGAAATTGTCCATTTTGACAACATGACCAAA
>NW_006922746.1:287818-289354 GCF_000298275.1 Orycteropus afer afer
CCTTCTGAGGAGTGGCTGGTGGGTTTGAACCGCCAGCCTTCTGGTTAGCAGTCAAGTGCCTTAGGCACTATGCTACCAGAGCTCCTAGAGTTTGGGTTAGGTGCATTTTATTCTTCAAGCAGACATCTTTATCTTTGCTCTTGAGTACTTTACAGAAGTCTTTTGCAGCTGATTTGCCCAGGACAATATGTTGTCTGATTTTATGATTGCTGCTTCCATTGATGTTGATTGTGGAATCAAGTAATATGAAATCTTTAACAATGTCAATCTTTTCTCCATTTACTGTTATGCTGCTTATTGATCCAGTTGTGAGGATGTTTGTTTTCTTTTTGTTGAGGTATAATCCATAGTGCAGACTGTAGTTTTCAATTTCATCAGTACGTGCTTCAGATCATCTTCACTTTCAGTAAGCAAGTTTGTACTGTCTGCATATCACATGTTGTTAATGAGTCTTCCTTCAATCCTGATGCTGCATTCCTCTTTACAGAATCAGGCTTCTCAGATGATTTGCGCAATGTACAGATTGATAAATATAATTAAAGTATACAACACTGACACATTCTCTTCTTGATTTAAACCATGCAGCATACCCTTGTTATGCTTGAATGATAGCCTCCTGATCTGTATAGAGGTTCCTCATGAGCACAGTTAAGTTTTCTGGAATTCCTGTTCTTCTCATGGTACCCATAATTTGGATTGACACAGTTGAATGCTTTCACATTGTTAATAAAGCACAAGTAAACATCTTTCTGGTATATTTTCTTTCTAGCCAAGATCCATCTTAAATCAGAAATGATATCCTTTGTTCCACACCTTCTTCTGAATCCACATTGCATTTCTGGAAGTTTTCTGTCAATATACTGCTGCAACAGTTGTTCAATTTTCTTTGGCAAAAATTTGCTTTTGTCTCATATTCATGATATCATTTGGTAATTTCCACATTCTGTGGGATCACTTTTTGTTTTCAATGGGGACTAATATCAACCTCTTCCAGTCAATTGGCCAGGTAGCTCTCTTCCTAAGTTCTTGCCACAGATTAGTAAGTACTTCCAACGTGACATCTGTTTGTTGAATCATCTCAATAGGTATTGTGTTAATTCCCGAAGCCTTGTTTTTTGTCAATTCTTTCAGTACAACTTCGACTTCTTCCTTTAATACTGTTGGTTCTTGATCATAAGAAAACAAAATAAAAACTTCTCAAAATTGAAATGGAACACATCAATATTTTAAGATTTAGTGAGCTGAAATGGACTGATATTGGCCATATTAATTGGACAATCATATACTTTTTGATAGTAGGAATGACAAAAAAAAAAAAAAAAATGGCATCGCATTCACTACCAAAAGGAATACCTCAATATCTATTCTGAAGTATAATGCTAGTCATAGGACAAAATCCATATATCTACAAGGAAAACTGCAGATTTGCTCAGTGCAATGCATCCTCTGATTTCCTGACTTATGTGTCCATGGGCATTGATTATGAATCCAAGTAAAATGGAAACCCTGGCAACTCCAAACTTTTCTCCATTTATC
>NW_006922746.1:289454-297586 GCF_000298275.1 Orycteropus afer afer
CTTGTGGCTGTCCATGGTGTTTTCAGTATTCTTCACCAACACCACAATTTACAACTCAAAGGCATAAACTATTGTTTGGCCTTCCTTATTCATTGTCCAGCCTTCCCATGCCTATGTTGTTGTTGTTGTTATGTTCCGTGGAGTCGGCCCCGAGTCATAGAGACCTCTCCTTGGGTTGCTGAGGCAGTATCACTATGGAAGTAGATTGCTCAACCTTCCTTCCAAGGAGTGGCTGGTGGGTTTGAACCCCAGCCTCCTGGTTAGCAGTCAGGTGCTTTAGGCACTATGTGATTGAAAATATCATGGTTTGGGTTGGGCACATCTTAGTCTTCCAAGTAACATCTTTGCTTTTTAGCACTCTGAAGAGGCTCTTTTGCAGCACATTTGCCCATTGAAATTATACATCTGATTTCTGGCCTGTTGATTCCATGGATGTTGATTATGGATCCAATAAAATGAAATTCTTGACAATATCAATTGTTCCTCCATTTATTATGATATTGCTTATTTGCTAGATGTGAGAATTATCATTTCATTTATGTTGAAGTGTAATCCATACTGAAGACTGTCGTATTTGACCATTAGAAAGTTCTCAAAGTCATCTTCACTTCTAGTAAGAAAGATTGTGTCATCTATATATCACAGGTTGTTAATGAATCTTTCTCCAATCCTGATGTCATTTTCTTCTTCATATAGTTCAGCTTCTTGGGTTGTTTGCTCAGCACACAAATTGAAAATATATGGTCAAACGATACAATCCTGATACCCACCTTTCCTGTTCTGTTCTGTTAGAATGAGAGTCTCCTGACCTATGTACTGATTCCTCATGAGCACAATTAAATGGTCTGGAATTCCCATTCTTCACAGTGTTATCTATAATTTGATATGATCCACACAGTTGAATGCCATTGCAGAGACAATGAAACACCAGTAAACATCTTTGTGGTATTTTTTGCCCACTGAATTGTATTATTCTGGTATCCTCCTATCCCCATTGCTAACAAGCATCTACAACCAGGTGGCCTGGGAGTTAACAATGAATCTTTCAATAATATTGGAGACTTTCTCAGTGTATTGCTTATCATGGTGGTAAATAGAGCAGCCTCTAGGTATTTTAGGAGAAAATATCCAGTCACTAGATTTTGCATTATTACATAGTATATTTACATTAGCCTAGCTTCATTTCCGTGTCTTTTGATTTTTTTCATCTTTCATGTTAATTCAGGCATTTCTATTCCACATTGTGTGGGTCATCTCTTCCTTCAAGCTTCCAAAAACCATTCTTATAGAATGTTAGTCCTGTCCTTCAGGGTCTTTGTGCTACTGTACTGATATACTATCCTTATCTAACTTTATTTCCTGTCCTTCTTTGGCTGCTATGCTGATTCCTGAGAGTACATAATGGCTAGAACCTACAACTTATTCAGAGCATAGTCACTCTCACTTTTGTAAGAACACTTAATTTTCCTGGATTGTTCACATTGAGTTTTGCTACTGGGATGAGGGAAATCTGGAGAAATCTTGAGGGCCACAAGTTTTCTTACAAGGCAGAGATCTCTGTATTATCACTAAGAAAGTTAAGAACACCAGGCTTAACAAGAAGTACTGAACTATAATTTTAGGCCCAGAGAGCTCCACAATCTGGGCATTGAGAATTTTAACTCAAATTCCTCACTCTGCATCTCATGGCCATTCTTTCCAAATCAGAGCCTGACCTTTACACAGAAATCTGGATTGAAAATTTATATTTTCTGGAATTCTGCTACCCTTATAGTTAAGTCATGAGACTTATTTTTAACTTTTTTTTAACCTTCTAGTGTAGCAGATAACACTGTTTTTGTGTTGTGTTGTCTTAAATAATTGAATAATTAATTCCAGCCTTTCATTATTTTCTGCCTATCAAATCAGTAGTCTTTAGCAGTAACCATCCCATTCCATGTTTCTTATAACTATTATTTCTTCTGAATTTCTCAATTGGCTGAAATAATTCATAAATCAGCACCCCCCAGAAGTATCCAGTTTATTGCCATGGAATTTTTTATAATTGTACATTACTGAATTACCTCATGTCATAGGCTCACTGCACTCTTCTAGTTAGCAATCCTAGGTTACCATTGCCATCTAGATGACAAGTATTACATGTCCAAAAATTGCTTTTAGGGTCTGGTTTTGGACCATAATGTTCACCAAGTAGATCATGTTCGCTGGTAAACAAAATCTGAGACAGTTATTTGATTGGTGACAATATATTGACGTGAGTGCTCTGAAACAAACAAAAAACAAAACAAAACAAAAAAACACTTGTCCAGGAGTAAGAGAAGCAAAATTGGGCTAAAAGCTGTATTATGGCCTTTAACAACAACAACAACATGGCCTTTCAGATAGTAGTTAATGATTTATTAAGTAACAATGCATGATGTTCTGTTAAATTTGAATTTCAGATAAATAACAATGTTTATTATAAGAATTGTCTTATTACAAGTGTATATTTATTACAATTATACATTTTCGTATACTTTAAATTAAGTATGTTATATGCTTAAATTTGCTAGGACCTCTGGTGGCATAGTGCCTAAGCCATTTGACTGCGAACCAGAAGGCTGGCGGTTCAAACCCACCATCCACTCCTCAAAATGAAGGTTGGGCAATCTACTTCTGTAGGGAAACTGCCTCAGAAACCTAAGAAGCGGCAGCTATGAGTCTGATCTGACTTAACAGCAGTGAGTTTGGAGGGTTTTTGGTTATGCTTAAATAAAAGAATTACTAATTTTCACCTAGAATTCAAATTTAACTGACAACTTGCATTTTGTCTTATAACATTATATTTAAGTTGTTATAAATTGAGACAGTAGACCAGACATTTTTCCTCCTCAAATTAAACATTATTTAAATGTAGGCAGTCCTATATTAGAGATGTAGTTTATGTTTAGAAGGAACCTTCAGCCAAAGGAAACAAGGCAATTTTTGGAAATGACAGTAATTGTTCATTGTTAGAGTCATCAGTTATGTCACCTGAGGGAATGACTATCTCAGTTTTGGAAAGTTCACTACAATCTCCACATTTCTCTCTCTGTATGAGTGTGTGTGTGTATGTGTGGGTATTTGTGTGTGTGTCTGTGCATGAGAAAGACAGAGAGACAAAGAGAAAGAAAAATAAGAACAAATAAGTGGTCAGTAGCAACATTATCTGGGCACTATGCATATCATGAATTTCAGTGTTTTACAGTACAAAGCAGGAATATAAAGTACAGAATCATCAAAACAAACAGGTGTGAACTCAGACTTTATGCAGTACTCAGCCTCCACAGATCAGTGCACATTATCAGAGATCTCAACATTCCTAACTTTGAACTTTAAATCATTAAAATAATAATTTCTCTAAATATTTCTGCAAGTTATCCTAACAGATTTGCAGAATAGCCACACAACCTAGGCTACATCTTCTATATCTAAATAAATCTTTCTATAACACCTAAAGAGCTCTCTGTTGGTATACTGGTTAAATCATTTGTCTGTTAATCAAAAGTTTGGTTGATTTAACCCCCCCCACCCCCAGCAGCTCTGCAGGAGAAGGAAGTCGCCTACTTCCATAAAGATTTACAGCCTTAAAAACCCTGAGACAGTTCTACTCTGACCTAGAATGTCACTGTGAGTAAGAGTGACTGGATGACAGTGGGTTTTACTTAATTTTACTTCTTGGTGTAATACCTAAAACTTACATTTGAAAGCCCTATCTTTGAAAATCATTGACATTTCTTGATTTATTTATTGCTGCTGCCATGGAAGTTAATTGTGGATTTAAGTAAAATGAAATTCTTGACAATTTCAATCTTTTATCCATTTATCATTATATTGCTCATGGTCCAGTTGTGAAGATTTTTGTTTTCTTTATATTGAGATGTAATCCATACTGAAGACTGTCGCTCTTGATCTTCACTAGTATTTCAAGTCTTCTTTACTCTCAGCAAGCAAGGTTGTGTCATCTGCATATCACAGGTTGTTAAAAAATCTTACTATAGTCTTGATGCAGTGTTCTTCATATAGTCCAAATTTTCTGATTATTTGCTCAGCATTCAGAATGAATAAGTATGGTGAAAGTATACAGCCCTGGCACACAACTTTCTTGATTTTAAGCCACTCAGTATCACCTTGAACTTTTCAAATGATTGCTTCTTGGTCTATGTATAGGTACCTCATTAAAACAATTAATTGCTCTGGAATTCCCATTCTTCACACTCTTACCCATAATTTGTCATGATCCACACAACTGAATGCCTTTGCATAGTCAACAAAACATAGGCAAACATCTTTCTGGTATTCTTTGCTATCAGCCATCATATATCTGAAGTCAGCAATGGTATCCCTCTTTCCAGAAACTCTCCTGAATTCTGCTGAAAATAGTTCAAAAACAGTTGCAGCAGTACATCAACAAGAAAATGCCAGCAGAAGAACAGAAAAATCCTATTGTGAAGATGTTTCAAACAGAAAGGTATAGCTGTTGCCTAAATGAGGGACGAAAAAGACGTGTAAAACGAACAATGCCTTTCATCATGGAAGCATTATTAGCTTATTTCAACTCATAGAAACAATTTAGGAATGGAACTGTTATAGAGTAATCTGTGTTACTCCTCAACTTAAAGTATATGAAATTTATGCAGTATGGGGAAGGATTATGAAATATTGACTTCCTTTTCATAAATGCACACATACACATAAAAAAAAAAAAAGTTGGATCTGAATCATAGCGACCCCTCCTTGGGTTTCCAAGGTGGTATCACTACGGAAGTAGATTATCCAGTCTTCCTTCCAAAGAGTGGCTGGCGGGTGTGAATTATCAGCCTTCTGGTTAGCACTGGAATGCCTTGGGCATTATACCACCAGAGCTCCCAGTCATAAACGCACAATTTTTAAAAAATTATGATGAAGCAGATCTTACTATCATATGCAAACTTTTTTTATGTTTTACATCAAGAATATTTGAAGAAAAGAAAGATATGTAGGTGACCATGGACAAAGAAAAAAATAACTTATTGTTAGGTATAAATTCTACTGGAATTTAAAACAAAAATAAGAATAGGGTATCATTCTTATTAATCTCTTAATCTCTCAAAAGCTATTATGAGAATTAATAAGGTAATAGCCCAGAAAAGTCATTCTCAATTGGGGGCAATTTTATACCTCTGGGGTTATTTGACAATGTCCAGTGTTAGGTTTGATTGTCACTATTTGGGGAGTGTTTCTAGTTGGTACAGGACAGACACACTGCTAAGTATCCTTTAAAAAGAGAAGAAAATCCTATTACAGTGTGGTGGTTAAGTTTGTCTATCAACTTGACTAGGCCTGGTTGAGTGGCTGGGCAGCTGGATGTAGTATTACCCATGATGAGACTAGTAATCAACTCCACGGTGAAATCTCCTGTGAGCAGCTGAGTAGCTGCCTTAGAGAATGGTCTGCTTCCCATATATAAGAAACAGCTTGGAGAATGGTCTCTAGCTTATGGCACACTTAAACCCTGGACATAGCCTTGTCATTTTCAGCAGCCTGCCATGTTCTGCCGACCTTGGGACTTTCAACGAACTTAAATTAATGGCCTGCCATGTGATTTGGTAACATCTGGACTGTGCCTTTTTAGTTGTCAACCTTGAGTTTGTCAGTCTCAGCAGCCAGCAGCTGTTTGAGTGAAGAAAAGCCTCTAGTTCCAGTGGGCCAGGAGCAGGAGGCAGAGCTGAATCCCAAGGTTGAGGGGCTTTCACTCAGCCGTTAGAGCCTGGCACTTTGAACTTGGACTTAAAGCCTCCAAACTGTAAGAATAAACTCCTGTTTGTTCAAGCCATATCATTTGCAGTATATTTTTGTCAGAGCAGCACTAAGTAACCAGAACATACAGTAAAGAATTATTTATCCTGAAATGCCAGAATTCAGAGACTCTAAGTATAGCCAAAATGATAACCAAATACTCAATATCTACTAATAAACACCTAGTAAATACAGTGATAACTTGGAATTCTACTATTAATTCATTTTTTCAATCAATTACTCATTCAACACATATTAACTGAAGATCTAGTATTTATTAAGTACAATATTACTTGTTAAGGATTTAGTAAAATGCAGGAAACTGTACATTTCCTATGTGCATTGTGTTCCTTTAGCCTTCAGAGTGCTGTTCTCCGTTACCTGATATTCTGGCAATGGTATACCATCTAATAAATGCAAATAAATCATTGTGCACTGTTGAATGTTAGTTTAGAATGGAATCTACAAGAGGAAACATTTCAAATACTATTACAACTAGAGATCTACACTTTTATTGCTAAGTCTGAAAAAGCCTAGACAAAAAATGAGCAGGACTTAAACATATTTTCACTTAAGGAAGACAAATGCCCTTCTGTGCTAAGTATTTAGAATTCTGACCAAAAATATATAAGAAGTAATGGATTTTAAAATGTGTAAAACAATAATCCTTCTATACCTCACTCATAGCAAGTGTTAAGTAAATGTGAGACTAGTAAATAAATAGGGTACAGATAGCATAATAAATGTAAAAATCACATATCATATATTATTTTATCATTCATTGTGTGTAAGATACATATGAATTTGCTTATGGATATTATAAATGAAAGTATTGATCTTTAAATTCTTTTCTCATGAAATAAGTGGAAAAAATAACTAGGAATTAAATTTGCAAGATTAAGACAATTTTTAGAAGATGAAACATGTTTTCTAATTAACTTCTTACATTCTGAATTAAAACAGAAAAAAAAGTGCCCATTTTTCTAAGTGCTTCCCAACTATGTCTCAGAGGGAAAACTTTCTATGAAACAGTGAATGTAAATTCAGCATGTCAGTCTGTAACAGCTCAGGATATAATGAGAACTTTAAAGATTCTCAATAAAAACTGTATTTTGATCCCTCATTTTCAAAGACCAGTTTCTTAATAATAAGTGCTGAAATATGATTAAAAAAACAAAAACTCAAGAGCCTTCTGTGAATTTCTCCACTGAAATATCTCTTCATTAGCACAAATAGATGTATTAAATCAGCATTAATAATATCTTTAGGAGAAAATGAATACCCTTAATATCTTATAACATTTTCATCAACTCTGAATTTTCTAAGACTTCATATATTTATATAGTTTGAAGTAAATTATGAGATTTCACTGATAATTCTTGACAAAACTCTCAATGGCTGGTATTGTTTTATTATTACTGTTGTTTTATTTTTAGTAATAGAGTAATGGCTTTAATGCATCTATGAGGGGAAACCTAACCTATAATAGTGCCTAAGTTGAGTTATCTTATTTGCATGTAGTTCTGGATTTCCATTGCCTTTGATTCAAGAACCAAGTAGAATTCTAGTCAAAAAATAAAACAAAATATGATTCTACCTAGCCATCTTCCGTAGTTTATGTTACTATTGGATGTGCTTTGAATATTTTGGTTTTATTTATTTATTTACTTTTCTAAATTAAACTCAATTTATAATGTAGGTAGAAAAATATTTTAGAATATTGTTAAATATTTTATTTAATACAAATCTAAGACTATTAGGAATCCCCTGGATGATGCGAATAGTTAATATGCTCAACTGTTAACTAAAAGATTAGAGATCCATGCAGAGGTCTGTGAGTTGAAATCAAAGTAACTGCCACTAGTTGTTGTTGTTGTTGTTATGTGCTATTGAGTTGGACTCGACTCATAGTGACCCCTCCTTGTGTTTCTAAGGCAGTATCACTGTGGAAGTAGATTGCCGCATCTTTCTTCCAAGGAGTGGCTGGTGGGTTTGAACCGCCAGCCTTCTGGTTAGCAATCAAGTGCATTAGCCACTACGCTACCAGAACTCCCCCCAGTAGTTGTTATGACTACGTTATTGAGCATTTGTTGCATTATATTTAATGACCAAAAAAAAAAAAAAAATCTAGAATTAGAAATCTTTCTTGGAAAGAGTTCGATTATGGAATATTCTTGTTTATTGCTTGAATCATCTTTGGAAATAGGTAAAGTGAATTATATACTCTTTATTATAGAATATATCTCTCAATGGATTTCAAATGTTAAAGGAAAAAGTAAGAATTATAGGCTAAATAGATTTCACAAAGAACCCCATAAATAATAACAAAAGAAAAC
>NW_006922746.1:297686-299114 GCF_000298275.1 Orycteropus afer afer
CTTTTTCTGGTATTTTCATGCAAATTCTTCTGCTAATTGCGGTTTAGTCCAATTCTATATCCTTCCCTTCAAGGCTCAGGGTTCCACGATTATCTTCTGTGTCTGTGTTAATTGGTTTCCCTTTTCTTTGTTGAAGAGGGTCTGTGCAATCCTTCTGCCTAGTCTGCCATCTTTCCAGAACTCCTCAAGCCTTGGTAATTTCAATTGCCTAAGCATGCAAGAGGTGGACAATGAATAGGGTAAACTAAAGAATTGATTCATTTGAATCATGGTTTGGGGAAAGAATGTTGAATACGCCATGAAATGCTAAAAGAATGAACAGATCTCTCTAGAAAGAAGTACAGCCATGATGCTTCTTAGAAGCAAGGACTGTGAGGCTTTATCTCCTGTACCTTGGACTTGTTAAGGAGCTCTGGTGGTGAAGTGGATAAGGCATTTGGCTACTAACCAGAAGGTCAGCAGTTCGAAGCCACTAGACACTCTGTGGAAAGAAAATGGGGTCATCTGTTTCCATAAAGATTTACAGCCACAGAAACCCAATGGCTGTCATTATAAATTGGATTTGACTCGATGGCAGTGAGTTGTGCTTTTTTTTTTTTTTTTTTAATGTGTTAACAGAAGCAACAGTCAAGGACATCATGCTTGGTAAAAATAGAGGATCAGGAAAACTTCAAAGAGATGGATTGACACAGAGTCTCTGAGAGTGGGCTCAATCATAAAAATTGTGAAGATGTCAACGACCACAGAATGTTTCATTCTTTTGTGCATGGGTTCAATATGTGCCAGAACTGAATAGATGTCACCTAATAAGAACAACAAACAAGCTCTGGTGGTGTTGTGGTTAAAGCACTTAGCTGCTAACCAAAAGGTTGGTGGTTAGAATCCTTCAGATGCTCTGAGAAAGATGAGACAGTCTGCTTCCATAAAGATTTATAGCCTTGAAACCTTGTGAAGCAGTTCTATTTTGTTGTTATGAAAGAGAATCAATTAAATGGCAGTTTGGTTTCGTTCTTTAAAATAACAACAATGACAAGAAATTTTTAAAATGTCTTCATTGAATAAATATCCATTCTCATTATCAAATTCCAGGAAAATATTAAAGATTAAATGTTAGATCTATAATGTTAAAATTGAATAATGAAAATTTAATGTTCAGAAATATGACAAATAAAAAATAAATTGTCTAACATTCGGTAGGCAGTATTAAAGGTAGTTTATAAATAATATCTCATTTAATTCTCAAAATAAAATGTTTTAGGTTTGTTCCCATTGATATCTCAATGTGCATATGAGATTTTCAATGGATAAATGTCTTTTCCAATATTACCGAACATTAAAATCCAGGAAATGGACCCAGAGCTTGATTCTTTTTGTCATGATTTACTACTCCCCAAAAGGGGTTATACTATCTTGCATCTCAAAAGGAAT
>NW_006922746.1:299214-302445 GCF_000298275.1 Orycteropus afer afer
AAAAAAAAAAAAAAAAAACTTACTACCATTGGGTCATTTCTGACATATACTGGCCCTTCCTTGGGCTTCTGAGGCAGTATCTCCACAGAAATAGATAGCCCAATCTTCCTTCCAAAGATTGGCTGGTGGGTTTGAACTGCCAGCATTCTGGTTAGCAGTCAATTGCCTTAGGCACTATGCCACCAGAGTTCCCAACTGAAGGCTATAGTTTTGATTTTCATAAGTAAGTGCTTCAAGTCATCTTCACTTTCATCGAGCAAGATTGTGTCATTTTCTTATTGTAGGGTGTTTATGAGTCTTCTTCCAATCTTGATATTGTGTTCCTCTGAACACAGTGCAGCTTCTTAGATTATTTGCTCAGCATATAGACTGACTAAATGTGGTGATAGGATAACAAAGTGACACAAATCTTTCTTGATTTTAAACCATTCAGTGTCTATTTTTTCTGTTTGAATCACTGCAGCTTGATCTGTGTACAGGTTCCCCACGAGCACAATTAAGTGTTCTGGAATTTCCATTCTTCACAGTATTATCCTTAATTACTTATGATCCACACAGTCAAATACTTTTGCATAGTCAATAATACACAGAAAAACATTTTTCTGGTATGCTTTGTTTTCAACCAAGATCTGTCAGACATCAGCAATGATATCCCAACACTCTTCTAAGTCCAGGTTAAATTTCTAGCATCTCCCTGTTGATGTAATGTTGCACCTATTTGTGAATTATCTTCAGCAAAATTATATTTGCCAGTGATATTTAAGATATGGTTTAATAATTTCTTCATTCTCTTGGATATTCCTTCTTTGGAATGGGCAGGAATGTGGATCTCTTCCAGGCTGTTGGCCAGGTCTTCCAAACAGCTTAATTGAAAGAGTGCTTCCAGCACTGCATCCATTTGTTCTCAGTGGGTATTCCATAAATTCCTGGAGCCTCGTTTTTCACCAATTCCTTCAATGTAGCTTGGAATTCTTTCTTCAATGCCTTTAGTTCTTGGTCTCATGGTACCTCATGTAGTGTCTGAACATTGATCAATTCTTCTACTACACTGACTCTGTGTATTCCTTCCATCTTTTTTTGGTGCTTCCTAAATCATATTCAATATTTTGCCCATAGAATCTTTCAATATTGCAGCTTGAGATTTCAATTATTCCTTCAGTTCTTTCAGCTTGAGAAAGAACTGAAGGAATTTTCTTTCTGAATTTTGCCCCATTTTGTTTTTGTAATTCCAAGTCTTTGCACATTTCATTACACTAGTTTCCTTTGTCTTCTCAAACTGCACTTTGGAATATTCTGTTCAGTTCTTTTATTTAATCATTTCTTTAGTTTGCCTTAGCTTCTCTTCCATTCAAAAGCACAAAGGGTCTGTCAGAAAAGAGCTCTTTAATAAAGTGTTCAAGAACAAAGATGGCACTTTGAAGACTACAGTGTGCCTGACTCAAGCTGTAATATTTTCAATGGTTTCATATGCATGTGAAAGCTGACAATGAATAAGGAAGACCAAAGAAGATTTGATGAATTGAAGAATACTGAAAATACCATGAACTGTCAGAGAAACAAATAAACCTGTCTTGGAAGAAGTATATTCAGAATGCTTCTTACAAGTTAGAATGACCAGATTACATCTTACCTCTTTTGTTCATGTTGTCTAAAGGATCATCTGTGGAAAAGTGTAACATGCTTTGTGAAGGAGAGGGTCAGCAAAAAAGGGGAAGACCATCTAGAAGATAGGTTGATACAGTCAATGCAACAATGGGACCAAACGTAGCTAGAATTGTGTGATGGCGAAGGGCTGGGCAGTGTTTGGTTCTTTTGTACATGGGGTCATTATGAGTGATAACACAAAAGTAAACAAGAAGAAGAATGACTACTCAGTATGGCTATTATTTAAAATTTTGTACCAACCACTAATGCCAAAGATGATGAAATTGAAGCTTTTTACCAACTTCTGCAGTCTAAAAATTTATCAAACATGTAATAAAGGTGCATCAATAATTACTGGTGAATTGAATGGGAAAGTAAGAAACAAAGAAGAGGGATTAGTAGTTTGAAAATATGGCCTTGGTGATAGAAGTGATGCTGGAAATCAAATGATAGAATTTTGAAAGACCAAGAACTCTTTCACATTTTTCCAACAACATAAACAGCAATTATACATATGGACCTTTGTGGATGGAACACACAAGAATCTGATTGACTATATCTGTAGAAAGAGAGGATGGAGAAGCTCAATATCACAACAGGGCCAGGGGCTGACCACAGAACAGATCATTAATTGGTCCTACATAATTCAAGTTAAAGCTGAAGAAAATTAAAACAATTGAGAAGGTAGCATGCAGTCAAGAACTGACAGTATTGAAGGAAGAAGTCCAAGCTATGATGAAGGCATTGGTAAAAATCAAGTCTCCAGTTAGTGATAGAGTAAAATATTTGAATTAAATGGATTCTGTGCTGGTGGTAATCACTCATTTATGCCAAGAAATTTGGAAGGCCAACCAATGTGAAGAGACCCATATGTGGGCCCAATTCAAAGAAGAATCAGCTAACAGAATGTGGAAATTATTGAACAATATCAGTAAAATCACACACAAATGAGATTTTACTGAGGGTAATTAAAAAATGGTTACAGGAATACATCCACAAGGAGATGGCCAGATTCACAAGAGGATGTGGAATGAAGGGTGGCATTAGTGACATCAGTCAGATCTTGCTTGAAAGCAGATAATACGAGAGAGATGTTTACCTATGCTTTATGGATTAGACAAAGACATTTAACTATGTGGATCTTAACAAATTATGGATAACATTGGGAAAAACGAGAATTGCAGAATACTAAATTGTGCTTATTTGGAACCTGTACATGGAAAAAGCAACAGCTTTTCATACAGAAGAAGAGGATATTAAGTGATTTTAAATCAGAAAAAAAGTGTGAGATAGGGTTTCAGACTTTAATGAAATTTATTCAAAGTTTGGACATTGAGCAAATAATCCAGGAAGCTGGACTATATGAAGAACTCTGCATCAGCTTTGGAGGAAAAAATCATTAATCCTGTGATTTGCAGAGCACAACCATGTTTACTGAAAGTGAAGAAGACTTAAAGCACTTAATGATAAAGATCAAAGACTACAGCCTTCAGTATGGATTACATCTCAATATAAAGAAAACAAAAATCCTCACACTGGATCAATAGGCCACGGTGAGATAAACTCAGAAAAAAATGAAGTTAACGA
>NW_006922746.1:306605-307801 GCF_000298275.1 Orycteropus afer afer
ACTTCTGTGAGCAAGAACTGTATTGTATTGTTTTCTTTTTGTATTGTAAAGCACAGTGGATATTTTGACTGCCACTTTCCTCCTATGGAAGATTGCACCCTTATCCTCAGCCCTGAGCAAACATTCTAACTGAATTTAGTTTTGTGGTTTCTATGGGATACAGAGCACAATCCATAATATTTCTATGTATATCTTAAAACTCTATATTTTTTTTACTAGTGAGTACTCTAGCATTGCTTTCAGCAACATCATTTTTTATACTAATGTAACAAGCTTCTAGCATTTAATTTCTCTAGGGTCTTAAAAAAAATCAGTTAAATTAAATTTACTTTGTTGCTTAAGTTGGTTTCTTTTCTTCTTTAAGTATGCTGAACTAGTGTAGTCTGCTGAAATTGAGTGATTAATTTTGTTTTTCTTTGTTTTCTGGTGAAGAAAATTTCATGATAGTATACACTCAGAGATTGGGTGTCTTCTACAGAATACTCCCTTCATTATCCTTCGTTAATAATTCTTTCAAAGAGATAGTATTCTATTAGGATCCATATCAAACCAAAGCCACTTAATCTGCCTGTCTTGACTGGCTCTATTCTACTATGTGCCATCTACCTACCTTTGGTGTCCTAATTCCACAAATTTCTGGCCATGTTCTCTCTGTTGGTACTTTCAGTTAATACTCTCTCCACTTCCAGTACATGTATCGGCTTAAAATTCATGGAGACAAACATTAACTCTTAAACTTTTCCACATATTATATATCTACTTAATAAAGCCTTTACAATCTTTAAGGTGTGTATCCCCAGTTACTGTTACTATGGATTCTCTACTTCCAGTTGCAAGAAGAATCTCTCAAATTTTTTCTGATGTCTGAACATCACTTCTGATCTACCAGCCCCTGGTCTTGGCTGTGAGGTCCAGGGTGTGACTCCATGCTGCCCTCTGAGTCCCGCTAATTTTTATTAAGCTGTAGTCATTTATTTCTCACCTAATAACAAATACTGTTTTATAATTTCCTAATGTTGCCTGTGGGAGCATTGGTGGCATAGTGTCTAAGACATTTGACTGCTAACCAGAAGGCTGGTAGTTTAAACTGGTCAACCACTACTCAGAAGGAAGACTGAGTAATTTATTTCCATAGAGATACCACCTCAGAAACCCAAGGAGGGGTCACTATGAGTTGGAATAGACTCCATGACAGT
>NW_006922746.1:307901-308943 GCF_000298275.1 Orycteropus afer afer
GTTTTTTTTTTTTTTTTTTAATGTTTTTAATACAAATAAAAACTTTTGGTTGTTATCAGGGATATAGGAGCTCTGGTGGCATAGTTGCCTAAGGCATTTGACTGCTAACCAGGAGGCTAGTGGTTCAAAGCCACCAGCCACTCCTTGGAAGGAAGGTTGGGCAATTTACTTCCATAGTGATATAACCTCAGAAACCTCAGGAGGGGTTGCTATGGGTCAGATCTGGCTGGAGGGCAGTGAGTTTGGTTTTGTTTTGGTTAATCAGGGATATAAGCAATAGATTACAAATAAAGACCAAAAATAAGAAATTATTCACTTTAAGATTTCCCCACTATATTCTCATATAGCTTTTGGACACAGAAGAAACTGTTTTATGATTTGTACCCATTTTTCTAAGCAGAAAAACTTAAGGAGTTTTGCTTCTCAAATTAAAAAATAAATAATAAGTAATTTCAACATTAAAATAAAAACCTGCAACTATGTTTTCATCTGTCATTATTCAGTAAACATTCATAGAATCAATTAGCATTTAGGTTTTTATTGGCAAGAATGGTTCTAAATTATACTTAATATGAAAAGCACATAATTGAAGAGCTGCCATTGAAAGTGTTCATTTTGAAGATAAAACTGATTGTAAATATGCAGAACCTCATTCTTCATAGAGTTTTACTTTTATTACTCCACGCTTCCTTAATTTGAAAAATATATACTCAATTTACAATTTTTGCAGACAAAGGCATTTTTTATGAGTATAATAAAGATAAAATACCACAGGTAGGTTATCAAAGTAGTACAGATATTAAAAAGGTTGTAAAAATCACTTTTTTTGCTGCATGGAAGAAAAAAAAATCTTTAGAAACACAGGATTAAAGATTGTGCAGTTTCAGGAAAAAAAATATGTGTGCATTGGGATTAGGAAAGTTAGCAGGCAGATGGTTGTCAGAGGAAAATGCTGAAGAATCCAAAAACTGCAACAATTTAATTTCACAGAAATTGATACTTCATCCTTTCAAATTTTAACTATTTTAATAATTAAACAAGT
>NW_006922746.1:309765-310803 GCF_000298275.1 Orycteropus afer afer
AGAAAGTTGGCAGTTCAAACCCATCAGCTATTCTGTGGGAGGAAGATGAGATGATGTACTTCCACAAATATTTACAGCCTTGGAAACCCAATAGATGTTGCTGTGAGTCAGAATCCAATCAATGGCAGTAGAAATGCTGTCCTTAAATTGGACTCTTCACTGTTGCCCTTATATACCTGTTTAACTTTGCATCCAAAATGTATTTCTCCTTTACATATACTTTGTTTGTCACCTAAGAACCCAGATTTCTCCAAAAGCAACATCTCTCTCACTCTGACTAAATCAGTCTGTCCTTTTGTATTTTGTTTTCATCTACTTTAATGTTTTTCTGGCTTGTTTCATTTTCATTATTCCTATTTTTAATCCAGTCTGGTAAATCATTGGTTTCCTGAGTGTGTCTGATTCTGTGCAACAAGAATGTTGAACATCTCTGTTCAAACCTTTGGGTTTGAAGAACTATTACCAAGTTGTCTTTTTTAAGCTACAAATTCTGAATTGTTAGTTGCCATTGACTACAACTCTGTCATTACTATCAGCCGAAAATTGACTTCATTTCAGCTAGCAACAACAACCTCATGGAGACATTACAACATTAAAGCTAGAACATTAGATGAGTTATGTAGCATGTACAAGATCCAGTGCCTTTAGTTTAAAACGTGCAAAAAGTGTTTGTTCCTCCAAGGCAAAAAGAAAATAAAGACTTTACTTTCCTATGGTGATTTTTTTTTTTTTCCTGAATAATCACATCTCCCTTCCCCCAAAGCCCAGCATTGATTGAGTCCTGTGTGTTATTAATGTAAGGCCCAAGGTACTCTCCTGAAGTTTTCACATTTTTCTAGATATAGCTGCCATAAACTGAAGTTATGCTACAAAGTTAAAAGCCTTGTGACTGGCCTAGCCTCTTGTCAAGTTCATAGTCCTAAAAATGAACTGTAAACTGTGGGACCCATATAGCTTAATGATATGCTCTACAAATAGCAAAGTAAAAAAAAAAAAAAAAAAAATCTCAAGTATAAATCTAAGACCCTAACTATGTAT
>NW_006922746.1:310903-312026 GCF_000298275.1 Orycteropus afer afer
ATTTAAGTTGCTACTAATGTATGTTTGCTAATGCAGCAAACACATACTCAATCCTGTAATTAAATAACTGAAATATATGGTGACAAAGGAATAAAAATCACCACTCATCTGTTAGTATGTCATAGTGTAATGACTTGTGTCTTGTGTGATGTCATGATTCAACTGGTATTTAAAATACAAGCAGATGCATAGGTTTAGCAGAGTTTACATACTAAGACAGACTAGGAAGAAGGACCTGATGGTCTCCTTCTGCAAAGAAAAAATGACCAGTGAGAACCTTATCAAGAGCGGTGAATAAATGTCTGATATAGTGGCAGAAGATGAGCCCCTCAAGTTAGAATACAATAAAATAGGACAGGGTAAAAGCCGCCTTCTCAAAGCAGAGTTAATTTCAATGATGTGGATGCAGTAAAGCTTACAGGACTTTCATTTGGTGATGTGGCATGTTTCAAAATGAGAAGAAACATCTGAAAACATCCATCAATAATCAGAATGTAGAATTTATAAAGAATGTTGTTGTTGTTAGATGCCGTCGAGAAAGTTCAGACCCACAGCTACCCTACGCACAATATAAGGAAATACTGTGCTATCCTGCACCAGCCTTTCAATTCTGGCTATACCTGAGCCCATTGTTGCAGCTACTAAGATAATCCATCTTGTTGTTGGCCTTCCCTTTTTTTGCTGACGCTCCAGTTTACCAAACATGATATCCTTCTCCAGGAAATGGGCCCTTCTGACAACTTGACCAAAGAAGATAAGACAAATGGCTATTCTTGCTTCCAAAGACCATTTTTGCTGCATTTCTTTCAGGACAGATTTGTTAGTTCTTTTAGCAATCCGTGGTACTTTCAGTATTCTTTGTCAGCACCAAGAGCAAAAGCATCAACTCTTCTTTGGTCTTCCTTATTCACTGTCCAGCTTTCACATGCATATGAAGAGATTGAAAATACTAGAGCTTGGGTTGTTGTTGTTGTTATGTGTTGTCGAGTTGGCCCCGACTCATAGACACCCCTCCTTGGGTTTCTCAAGCAGTATCACTATGGAAGTAGATTGCCCAATCTTCCTTCTGAGGAGTGGCTGGTGGGTTTGAACCGCCAGCCTTCTGGTTAGCAGTCAAGTGCCT
>NW_006922746.1:316335-317357 GCF_000298275.1 Orycteropus afer afer
ATAATACATATCTTCACACCTAAGGAACAAGAAAAAACCAACCATGCAAAGATGTGCAAAGATGGCATTAAGACCTACTGAGAATAGGTAAAACCAACAGCAATATATGACAAGCAATAATAATTTCACCATGCTAAAGAAGGACCATGCTTCTGAAGAAAATTGAGCTAGTAGGAGCTTGATAAAGGGTCAACTTAGAAAGAGAGAATAATAAGAGACTGACATTCACATGATTCTTGCAGAATAGGGAATGATTAAGCAAGAAATACATACAATGCTTGTAAGAGGAATTTATATTTATTAAATTGCTAGGTATTCCTAGCAGAAATCAAATTCTTATTAAAAAAGATGAGCTAGAACAGCAGAGAACCAAGGACTCCCTGAAATTATCACCCTGAGACACTCCTTGTACTCAGAAATGAGTTTACCCCGAGACCATCTTTAAGCAAAATAGAATAGCACACAAAGTAAGGGATATTATGTATAACACGGTGCCCTACTTGAAAATCATTAGTATGAGACAAAGAGATTAACAATTTCTCAAAGGCAAAGATGAGAAGATAAGATGGCAAGGAACTAGAATACTGTATTGTGAACAAACAACACAATTAAAGATAATGTTGATACATTGTAATATATGTCATGAAAAAATTAATACGGAAATTGTCAAATGAAAACCTAACTTGATGTGTAAATTTTCACCAAACCTCAATAAAATATTACATAATAAAATAAATGGAATAGCTAAGTATTCCTACTCTAAGTATTAAAAAACACATCATTCAAGCCTTTTAACCAGAACTTAGTTCAAGTGGCTTCAATGACTTTAAGTGTGTTTTTAATACTTAGGGTAGGAATACCTAGCTATTCTATTTATTTTATCAAATGATATTTTATTCTGTTTTGGTGAAAATTTACACTGCAAGCCATTTAACCAGAAATTAGTTTAAAAAAATAGGAGCTATGGTGGCATGGTGCCTAAGGCATTTGACTGCTAACCAGAAGGCTGGCAGTTCAAATCC
>NW_006922747.1:0-2682 GCF_000298275.1 Orycteropus afer afer
GTTGCATTGTGGTAAACTGTGGTCAATGACATGAGACAAAGTATATGTGAACTGCTGTATGGAAAGTGAATTTGCTCTGTAAATCTTCACCCAATAAAAACAAATAAATTTTTAAAAAAATAATAAAATAAAAAAGAAGTGTTGGTGGCATTAACTTACATGATTTAAACATTATTAAAGAGCTTAAAGAGAGATTTATACTGAACACAAGAGGAATAAATGTTAAAACATATTTTAAAAAATTAAAAAAAAAGACACCATGGACTTCTCTTTATTGAAGGAAATGAATTTGTTTTTGATTGAAAGACAATGGCATTTGTTAGGCAAGTGTATGTGACTGTTTCTATCATTTATTTCATAAGATTTTTTAAAAAACAAACCAACCAACCCTTTGCTGTCCAGTTGATTCCAACACAGCAACCATATAGGACAGAGTGGAACTCTCCCATAGAGTTTTAAGGCTATAATCATTTTGCAAGCCTACTGCCACATGTTTTGCCCACAGTGGCTGGTAGCTTCAAACTGTTAACCTTTCAGTTAGCAGCTATTCGAGACCTTTAACCACTGCAACACCAGGCATCCTTTTAAGATTTTACATAGGTAGATTTTTTCATTGGTGTGAAAATCAAACGAACTCTCTGACAGATAGTATGAATTTGCTCATTGACTTCTTTGTATAATTTTTCTAGTTTGATATACAGAAAATAAAAATATTTTTCATGTACTATGTTCCATTAGAAATATAATTATTTACTAGATTTAATTATTTTCACACATCTTCTAAAACGAATAGAATAAAAGGAAAAGTAAATAAGAATACCCATATCCCAAGCCCTCAGCATTTTTGGAAAACTAGACAACATCTCTAACTGTGCATCCAAGCAAAGAGTAACGTGGATTTTGTAAAATGAAGAAAGTTAGTTGGAATGTTATATATGTGCTATATGTGCTCTTTTTAAGAATTTTCCGTGAGATCAAATTGACAATAGCAACTCAGAAGGTTAGATGAGATGTTTACATTGCTGTGAGTTTACATAAATGTTTGTGGAATAGTTTAGAAGAGGATAATGAGGAGTGTGCAAATTGAAAAAATAATCAATGTCACTGAATTGCCCATGTAGAAAATCTTGAGACGGTGTATATTTTGTTGTATATATTTTCACAAAATGATAATAGTATCAAAAAATCTTAGAAAAAAATGAAAATTGATGATATCAATGAGGGTTTGTCATAAGACAAAGCTCTCATTAAATGCAAAAAATAGTTGATTTTGTACACTAGAATGCCAATTACTTGGATATATAAAACAAAAAGATGGGAAAACTCATAGGATCTGAAATGACTTTCTTAAAAGACTACTTCTGAAGCAGATCATGGTGCCTTGTGTACTAGTATTCTACATTACATAACAAAATATCACAGACCTAGCACATTAAAATAACATGCATTCATTATGTAAGAATATCTGTAGGCAGAAGGCCGAGTAGTACTTAACTGAAGATTCTGCAAAGGTACAATAAAGATTTCACAAGGGTGCATCCTCATCTGGAGGTTTTCCAGGAGATATGTAAACTTACAAGCTTACTCAGGTTGTTTGCAGAATCATTCGCCTATTGCTGTAAAACTCATGGCAGTTTGCTTCTTCAAATTCAACAACAAAGAGAGAGATTCCAGAGCGAGCATGTTAGCACGTCTTACATAATATAATCAGGAGAGTGACATCACCATCACACCATCTAACAATGATAATAACCATATAGCATTAGTTAGAATCAAGTCTGAAGTCCTGCCTACTCTCATAAAATATTATGCAAGGACGTGAACACAAAGAGTTGTGGATCACGGAAAAAACTACTTTGAGATCTATCTGCCACATCTTCTTAAGGAGTTATTGCCATGGAAGCTCAGTAGTTAAAGGAAAAGAAAATGGGTGAAACACTGGAACATGACATTTATAAAACATTAGAAAAATACAGAAATTGTACAATTTTTACTTTTGTAAAAATACTGTCTTTCACGGAAGGAGTAGAAGAAAGTTAAATAAGACAATAATCCTAAATCATGTAGACTTTACCCCAAAATCCATACAGCAGCCTGTGAAGACAAGTGTAGGAGAATATGAAACAACATTGTTTGGGAGAAAAATAATTTGGCATCCATAAACAATATTGTAACAGGTAGCCCAAACAATGAGAATGAAGCATAAAATAATGTATCTTATGTAATTCTGGTTCAACGTTTGAAAATCAGTAATGCAGTTCACCACATCAACAAGATAAATAAGAAAAACTGTTATTTTATCAAATGATCTACAATAAGCATTTATAAAATTCCAATCGCAATTCATCATAAAAAGTACCGGTAAACTTGCTATGGGGCAACAGCTTCTATTTGACAAAGAACATCTATATATATCCTATAACTAACATTACATATAATGTTGAGTCTTTCTGTTTGACAGCTTCTTCTCTTTGCACGGTTACCAGAGAGCATCTGTCTTTTCAAGCTCTGCTAGCAGCATTCCACTGATATGTTTACACAAGGCATGATGGCATATGTTTGTATGTGGAGGAGAGGGGAGAAGAGGCCAGAAGACATCCGATGAACAAATTAACTCTCAATCTTAGGCAGATATATATCTATGTAGACCCTTTAAATCACATTCTGATAGAAAGAACTCTT
>NW_006922747.1:4392-5676 GCF_000298275.1 Orycteropus afer afer
AATAAAAATTACGATTTGCCAATTTGGATCATCACTTAGTCCTACAAGAACGAATGTTGTCACTGTTGTATGGTTTCTCATGGTTAAATTCTTTCTGAATTCCATCAGGGCTGGGGAAAAATAAAAACAAACAGATAATTCTGTTTAGAGCAGCATTACTGTACATAGATTTACAAGTGACATGAAAAATTCAGTAACAATTGAAATGCATATGCTTTTTACTCCTATGAGTTTAATCTTTTCACAGAGCAATCAGAACCCTGGACTGACATACTTATTCCCCCTCCTTCTCTGGAACTCCTTTTCTAAAGTCCTTTTCAAATCCTCTTTACGTTACAAAAGAATGATTTTATCATTACCTATTAAAAGCATCTGAAAATTTCTCTCATTTAAAGCTTTGTCCAAAGTACTACGAAATAACCCTGTAGTATTACTGAATCCACATTAAAATAGATTATAGATTAGTTCATTATGTCTAGTATAAAAATACACTTACTCTCTTTCACTATGAGGTACTTAATCTGTATTTTTACATTTTAAACAGCTAATCAAATCAATAACAACACTCAATAAGTATGTTAGAAAAAGAAAAATTACAATTTGCCAATTTGGATCATCACCTACAAAACTTAATCCTGCCATTGTTATGTTGTTCCTTATGGTTAAATTCCATCAGGGCTGGGGGAAAAATACCTGAGGGTCTTTTGCAAAGGGTTATTTTCTGATCATGTATTTCTAGTCTATGTGTTTCTTGCTACTGCTAGTTAAAACTTCTTTCACTAGGAAAAAATTTTGATTATAAAAACATTATCATTGTAATAAATATTCCTTTGAATTCAGTAATAATAAGAAACCTGACTTTTTTTTAATTATGAAGGAATATATGTCAGTCATTTTTTGAATGAATGCATTGAGGATTTCTGTTCATGATTCTGGTATGATTGACAAATTCAGACAGTGCATTAAATATGTACTTTGAAACTTTATTCATGATTTACACTAATGTTTTCTTTGTTTCTAATTCTGAATTTAATTGGTTTAATCTTATGGTCACATACTCAGTATATAATGGTTTCTATAATGGTTTTGAACAAAAAACTGAAAATACTTACAGTTCACGAAGTCCCCAAGGGTTTGGTTTGCTAATACATTTGCAATATATTTTATTTTTTATTGTTAAACTAAAATGTGACAGGAATGCAACAAAGTATTTATTTCTTTCTAACCCATATTTTTCCGTTGTGTCTTCCCTAACAGTTCATAGTAACATCCAGGAACATTTGG
>NW_006922747.1:6552-7143 GCF_000298275.1 Orycteropus afer afer
TATTGAATTTTTTCAAATATTTTTTGAAATATTTATTAGACACTAATATGGTAGCAGGAGAGGGAGCTCTGGTGGTGTAGTGCCTAAGGCACTTGAAGGCTGGCGGTTCAAACCCATCAGCCATTCCTCAGAAGGAAGTTTGGGCAATCTACTTCTGAAGTGATACTGCCTTGGAAACCCAAGGAGGGGTCACTATGAGTGGGGTCCAAATTGACGGCACATAACAATAACAACAACAATATGGTAGCCAAGGGACACGGCATAAAACAGTTGGGAAAGTACCTAATTGCATAATTAAAATTAAATAAAATACCTTTAGAGAAATAGGGATCTAGGAATCTGTATACATGTCCTCTAAACCATGGAAATGACTTATTCTTGCCTACAATATTATGTAAAATACAGGAAAATAATAAAAAAAACCTAAATCTTTGATATGTATCCTTTATCAAGAAAACTATAGTTTAAATGTATAAAAGTGACTGGAGAAAAACCAACATCTTAAAATTGTAAGAGTGCAATATAGGGAAATTTTCTACAAGAGAATAATATCAGTAATTGATTAATATATATATAAAATAAACAATTATC
>NW_006922747.1:9860-10390 GCF_000298275.1 Orycteropus afer afer
ACGAAACTTACATGCAACTCCTACTTGCCCTTTATAGTTATGTAAATATCCCTCACTTTAAAATGACTAAACCAACAAATTCTTCATCACAGCCACCCTCACTGCCTACATATGCAGTTTTTAAATCATTTAAAAGACTTCAAGTCTTTTCCTGTGCTAAAGCAAGGCTAATAAGAACATTATGCATCGGTTCCAAGTCACCTACAAATCCCAATTAATGACTTAAAAACACAGTTGGGAAAGGATCTAGTTTGTAACCCAGGCACTGCCTGTATATTGGTACATTTTCTTCACATGAACTCTGAAAAGGTCAGGGAAGACATACTTGTTAACCTTACTAAGAGAAGCAAAACTATTTTCAATGATATGGAATAAGAAATGTTTTAGAGAACAAAAATGTATTAGGCCATGTAAAACAATGGAACTGATGAAAAGTATGAAAATGTGGCCCATTTTCTACTTCAATTGCTGAAATGGCTGTAGGAAGAAAGGCAGGCAGTTTTGAAGAAATCTGGATGTGAAGTAAAGGA
>NW_006922747.1:12802-13494 GCF_000298275.1 Orycteropus afer afer
TTTTTCTTTTTTGCATTTTTCCCATTTTTTTCCCTCATTATTCTCCTTCTCTGCTTTTTTTCTCTTAATGCCCTATCTCTAGATATTGTAGGTTTTCTTTTTTTTTCTTCTTCTTTTTCCCTTTACTTTTTTTTGGTTACTGTACCTATGTGATTACATGGCTTGTTTTTTGTCCATGTGCTTTTAATTTTTTGAAGGCTGTTCAATTGTAATTTGTGTCTAATTGATTAGGAGACAACAACAGTTCCCATAAGACACAACTACATCCACACCTCCTACAACTTCACTTACTGAGCGAGAGCCACTACCTCCTTTTCCACCAACAAGCCACCGATAAAAAAACCACTAATGAGAGCTGGGTTCACCCTTGACTGCTCTTCAAAAACTATTAACAAAGATCTAAATACAACAATGTCACGATGCCTCGGAGACAACAGACCATCACAGTCCACACAAATAAGCAGGATAAAATGGTAGAAACAAGGGAGCAGGATACAGATCCAGAACACATCCCTGAGGAAGAAGCAGCATTGGAACTCTCTGATAAGGAATTCAAAGAAGTATCTTTAGGTATCTTCAAAGGATTGAGAAACAGATCAAAGAAAACACAGAAAAAACTTTAGAAGAATTTTGGAAGAAAATACAAGAACAAAATGACAAAATAAATGAAAAATTAGAAATGATTCTAAATC
>NW_006922747.1:26954-37937 GCF_000298275.1 Orycteropus afer afer
AGATTATCTTCTGTGTCTGTGTTAATTGGTTTCCCTTTTCTTTGTTGAAGAGGGTCTGTGCAATCCTTCTGCCTAGTCCGCCATGTTGCCCCGCCCCCATGTGGTATTCTTGACTTCCAGTTAAATTCAATCAGTATTGTGTTTCCAGGTGAAATTATTCCTCCTTTTGGCTCTAAGACCTCCAGACCAACAGAGCATAGGGTCACAGGGACAAGGAAAAAAAAAAAAGTTTTTGAGTCGGGCACTAAGGATAATTGTGAGTGGTACTGCTCTCATTTTCACTTCTTGGTATCTGGACCTACGAATCATTGTCATAGGAGAAACACTATCATACGTTGGGGGCTGATTTAGAATATGTATAGCCTCCTGGCAGAAAAAGGAGATACCGTAAAGTTTAAAATCAGGAACGGAGTGTATTGGGGTTTTATTTTTTTTACCATACTTTTTCAATCCGTATCCTTGAGCAAATAATCCAAGAAGCATCTTAGATGGAGCAAAAAAGGGTGAGGAAAATCAAAATCATCTGGAACCAATTAGTCCAAAGATAAGATGGATCATGAGGACCTCAGCCTCCATGACCCTGAGACCAGAAGAACTAGATGGTTCCTGGCTACCAATGCCAACTACTTGGAAGGGAATCAAATCTGGAGATCCTGGATAGAGTGGGAGGAAAAAATGTGGAACAAAATTCAAAAACAAAAACGACCAGAATTACTGTTTGGAAAGAGATTGGTAGAACCCCCAAGACTATGGGCCTAGGTTACCCTTCAGGCCTAGAAATGGACTCACTTCCATGGATTGGCTCTCAGTCGAACAGTAGAAAGACCTACACACAGAATCCCTACTCTGGATGGATTAACCCACCTACTCTATGGAGATGCACCCCTTGGATCAATCACCCCTGAGACACCAGAGGGGTAGCACTCACATAGAGAGAAAGCTGTACAGACAGGAAGGCATACATGAGAAGGGCACAGGGAAGGGGTGGTCACAGGGAGGAGAGGGGAGGGAGATTTTTATGGTGAGGGATGGTAATGGGGATTGTGAAATCAGATGTGCAGAAAGTATTGAATGTAAAATAAGTTTGATTTGTAAATTTGCATCCAAAGCACAATTAAAAAAAAAAAAAGGAAAAAGAATTGTTTAAACATTGACAAAATGACTCTAAAATTTATAAAGCAAAAAAAAAAAAAAAAAAAAAAACCCAAACTCACTGCAATCATGCTGAACCTGACTTATAGCGACCCCTTCTTCAGTTTCCAAGTGTGATATCACTATGGAAATAGATTGCCCAACCTTCCTTCTGAGGAGTGGCTGGTGGGTATGAACCACCAGCCTTCTGGTTAGCAAATACCTTAGGCATAAATGATCAAGAATAGCCAATGCAATACTGATGCTCACACCAGCAAATTCCAGGAATGATGATTAGCGACAGTAATTACTGTAGCATGATATTGCCAAAGAACACAGACATGTATCAGTTGGAAACAGAGAATCCAGAAATAGACCCAAGCAAATATAGTCAATTGATCTTTTCTAAAGGAGAAAAGGTAATTTAGTGGAGACAGAATAAACTTTTAAACCAATAGTCAACCAATGAAACAATTTGAAACTATTTGCAAAAAGAAAAGAAAATTAAATATAGCCTTTACATGTCACCAAAAATTATCTCAAAATTTATCATAAGCCTAATGTAAAGTGGAAAGACTATAGAACCTCAAGAAGGAAGCATTGCAGAAAATCTATGTACCTTGGAAGCTTAGATACAAAATTAGAACAACCCATGAAAGAAAAAAAAAAGGCTTTATTCATAATCACTGTAAACTGGAAGCATTCAAGATGTCATTCAACCGGTGAACTGAAAAACAAACTGGTATAGCCAAAGCAGTATCTTATTCAATGGGAAAATTGAATGAGATTGTTTTGGTTCTCGAGTGCCACTCTAACAGAAAATACCACAAGTGGATGGCTTGAAGCAATAGAGATTTATTCTCTTACAGTTAAGAGGCTAGAAGTCTGAGTTCAAGGTGCCAGTTCAAGAGGCTGGGTGAAAGCCCCTTAAACTTGGGCTTCAGCTCTGCCTCTTGCTCCCGGCCCACTGAAGCTGAAGGCCTCTTTTAACTCAGACAGCTGCTGGCTGCTGATGCAGACAAACCCAAGGTCAACAAATAAAATGGCACAGTCCCAAGATTACCAAGCGACAAAGAAGGCCACTAGTTCAAGTCCAGAGACAGTCCCAAGATTTGCAGGAAACATGGCAGTCTGCTGAATGAAGACTCTACATGTAGAGTCCAAACATGCCCCAAAGCTGCAGACCTTTCTCAGTGCTTCTCCTTAGACACTGGAGGCAGACCACATCCCTAAGGCAGTCACTCAGCTACTCCAGTAGTTTCCATAATGGAATTGATTACCAAGCTCATCATGGGGAATAACTGCATCCAGCTGCTCAGCCACTCAAAATCAGGCCCAGCCAAGTTGACACACAACTTAACTGAGATATCAAGCCACAAAAATTCATGAATAAACCTTAAATATATCTTGATAAGTGAAAGACACCAGTCTGAAAAGTCTACGTACTATATAATTCCAATCCTATGACATTAAGGGAAGGACAAAGCTACAAACAACGTAAAACGGCACTGGTTTCCAGGGACTAGAGATGTGGTGAGGTAAGATTACATAGGTGAAGCACAGGGGACTTTTAGGGTAGTGAAACAAGTCTGTATGATACTATGATCACAGATTTAGTTGTTATGCATTTGAAAATACTTGGAACATTACAGTATAAAGAACAAACCTTAATTAATGCAAATGTATACAAATCATTTAGGAACTAGGAAAATAGCAGAATGGAATATGGAATATAACAAAACAATCTAGCTGCATTACAAATGTATAAAGAAACCTTAAAGAAGTGAATGAGATTGAAAGTTCCTTACCTGAGTAACTTTTATCATGATTTGAGAATGTAAGAAAGTGTTCATAAGATGATGTTGTTATGTGTTGTCTAGTTCTAACTTATAGTGATCCTGTGTAAAACAGTATGAAACACTTCATAAGTTCTTTTCTTTAATTAATAAAGTGTTTCCCCCTGTTGTACAGGTTAACAATTCTCATGTTAATATATCTTTATGCAGGAATTTAACTGTTGGTAATTCACTGTCTCACAAGAGTCTTTCCCAAGGACTCCTGTTGTTGTTCAGTGCCATCAAGTTGGTTCCAACTCATTGTGACCCTAAGTGCAACAGAACAAAACATGGTTCAGTCCAGTGACATCCTAACAATCCTTGCTATACTTGAGCCCATTCTTACAGTCAGTGCGTCACTCCACCTTGTTGAGAGGATTCCTCTTTTTCACTGACCCTCCATTTTACCAAGCATGATGTCCTTCTGTAGAGACTGGGCCCTCCCTGTACCATGACCAAAGTGTGAGGAATGTAGTCATACCAACCTCATTCCTAAGGACTATTCAGGCTGTCCTTCTTCCAAGACAGTTCTGTTCATTCTCCTGACAGTCCATGGTACATTCAATATTCCTTTCCAATCCATAATTCAAATGCATCGATTCTTCTGTGGTCTTTCTTATTTATTGTCCAGCTTTCTCATGCACATGAGGCCTTTGAAAATACGACAGCTTTGATTGGACACACCTTTGTCCTCCACATGACATCTTTGCTTTTTAACACTTTAAAGAGATCTTTTGCAGCAGATTTTCCCAGTGCAATACATCATTTAAATATTTGACTGCTGCTTCTGTGGGCATTGATTGCGGATCCACGAAATGAAAGCCTTTCCAACTTCAGTATTTCCTCCATTTACCATTATGCTGCTTATTGGTCTAGTTGTGAGGATTTTTGTTTTCTTTATGTTGAATTCCAATCCAAACTGAAGGGTATAGGAAGGTTATGTCATCTGCATAGGGCTGCTTGTTAATGAGTCCTCCTCCAAACCTGATGCCTCCTGATGCATCAGAACAAGTTTCAGAGTCTCTTCTGACATCCATTTTGCACTCTTCTTTATTCCTTGTCTTTTAAATGACCTGTTACTTTCTTTATGCATGATGTCCTTGAGATCATCCAACAACTTGTCTGGTCTTTGATTATTAGTGTTCATTGCATCAAATATATTCTTGAGATGTTTTCTAAATTTGGGTGGGATATATTCAAGGTAGGAGCTCTGGTAGCATAGTGCCTAAGGCACTTGACTGCTAACAAGAAGGCTGGTGGTTCAAACCCACCAGCTCCTTGGAAGGAAGGTTGGGCAATCTACTTCTGTGGTGATACTGCCTCGTCAACCCAAGAAGGGGTCACTATGACTCAGGGCCAACTCGATGGCACATAACAACAACAACATATTCAAGGTTGTACTTTAGAGTTTATGGACTAATTTTAATTCTCTTCACCGTCAACATGAACTTGAATATAAGCAATTGATGGTCTGTTCCTCAGTCAGCTGCTGGCCTGATTCTGATTGATGATACTGAGCTTTTCTTTCCAAAGATGTAGTTGATTTGAATCCTGTGTTTTCTGTCTGGTGAGGTATACAACTTACATTGTTGAAAAAAAAGATATTTGCAACAAATAAGTCATTGGTCTTGCAAAAGTCAACCACGTAGTCCCTGGTGTCATTTCTATCACCAAGGTCACATTATCCACAATGATCCAACAGTTCATTTCTCTTTTTCTAAATTTTGCATTCCAATCATCAGTAATTATCAAATTATTAATATATCTTGATTGCATGCTTGATCAATTTCAGAAATTGGTAAAAATCTTAAATATCTTCATATTTGTTGTGGTAGTTATGTTGGTGTGTCAACTTAGCTGGGCCTGACTGAGTGGCTGGGAAGCTGGTGGTAGTTATTCCCCATGATGAGACTAGCAATCAGCTCCATGGTGGGATTTACCACAAGCAGCTGAATAGTTGCTTTAGGGATGTGGTCTGCTTCCTGTATATAAGCAGAAGCCTTTGGGTAGCTAGCTTATGGCACCTTGAACCCTGCATGTAGCCATTTCATTGTTCAGCAGGCTGCCATGCTCTGCCGACATTGGGACTTACAATGGACTTGAATTAATGGCCTGCCATGTGATTAGGTAATATTGGGACTGTGCCTTGTTACTTGTCAACCTTGGGCTTGGCAACCTCAGCAGTCAGCAGCTGTCTGAGTGAAGAAAAGCCTCTAGCTTAGTGGGCCAGGAGCTGAAGGCAGAGCTGAAGCCCAAGGGTGAGGGGCTTTCACCCAGCCAATCAACCAGGCCAGCCAAGTTGACACACAAACACATTTGGCATTAGTGATTGGTTCATAAATCTGGATAAGAGTTGTATTAACTGGTCTTCCTTATAGGTGTATGGATATTGTCCTGTCACTGACAGCATTGTACTTCAGGATAGATCTTGAAATGTCCTTTTGGACAAAGATTATGCTGCAATTCCTCTTCAGTTTGTCTTTCCCAGTATCAAAGACCCTGCTTGTCCAGTTCAAAATAGTTAATACCAGTCCATCTGGGCTTGTTAATGCATAAAATAATTTTTATGCTTTTTATTCATTCCTTTTTTTAAAAAATGATTTCTAATTTTCTTAGATTTACACTTTATATAGTCCATGTTCTATTCATTAATGGATGTTTGCCATTGTTTCTTCTCATTTTGTGTAGTATCAGCAAATAAAAGTCCTGAAAGATTTTTTCCATCCACATCATTAAGGTCAACTCTACTTTGAGGAAGCAGCTCTTCTTCATGTGTATTTTTAGTGTTTTCCTACTGGAGGGGTTCATCTTTTGGTACTATATCAGACAATGGTCCACTACTATTCATTTGGCTTTCACTGTCCATTTTTCTTAGAAGTAGATTGGCAGATCCTCCTTCCTAATCTGTCTTAGTCTTAAGCTCCACTGAAACCTGTCAACAACAGGTGTCCCTGTTGGTATTTGAAATACTAATGGCATAGGTTCCAGCCTCACAGCAACATGAAAACCACCACAGTATAACAAAATGATGGACACTCACTTCATTAAGGAGTCCTAGTTTTACTTATTGGTAAATAATATTTAGAAAACAATTTAAGGTGATGGTTGTTGTTGTCATGTGCCATCGAGTTATCTCTGATTCATAGTGACCTTATGTACAACAGAATGAAACATTGCCTGGTCCTGTGCCAGCCTCATGACCACTACTGTACTAAAGCCTATTGCAGCAGCTACTGTGTCAATCCATCTTGTTGAGGGCCTTCCCCTTCTTCATTGACCCTCCAGTCTGCCAAGCATGACATCCTTCCTCAGAGAATGATCCCTTCTTACAATGTGACCAAAGTAGTCAAAGAAGTCTGGCCATTCTCACTTCCAAGGAACATTCTGGCTGCAATTCTTCCAGGATAGATTTGTGATCTCCAGAATCATTTCCATCACCAAGGCCATATTTTCCAACTACAGATCCTTCTTTGTTTCCAAATTTTACATTTCAATGACCAATAATTATCAATATATTTTTATTGCAGGTTTGATCAACTTCAGACTGCAGAATTTAGTAATAATCTTTAATTACTTCATCTTTTGCTTTAGTGGTTGGTGCATAAACTTGAATAATGTTCATATTAACTGGTCATCCTTTTAGGCATATGGATATTATCCTATCATTGATAGCATTGTCCTTCAGGGCAGATCTTATAATATTCTTTTTGATGATGAATAAGATGCCAGTCTTCTTTGCCATTCCTGACATAAAAGACCATATGATCATAAAATTCAAACTAACAAATGCCTGTCCATATCAGCTCACTAATGTTAAAGATGTCAATCTGTATGTGTTCCATTTCATTTTTTGCAACTTCCAATTTTCCTAGACTCATATTCCATACATTCTATGTTCTAATAATTAATGAATGTTTTCCACTTTTTCTTCTTATTTTGAGTCATCCACATCATCAAACGAAGGCCCAGAAAGCTTTACTCCATCTACTTCATTAAGGTTGGGTTTGCTTTGAGGAGGCATATTTTTAGTGTCTTCAAAATTTAGGGGATTATTTTCTGAGACTATATCAGACAATGTTTCCCTGCTATTCATAAGGATTTCAGTGTCCATTTTTTTCAGAAGTGGACCTGGTCACATCCTTGTTCCTAGTCAGTCTTATTCTGGAAGCTTCACTGAAAGGTGTCCCCCATAGGTGATCCTGTTGACATTTGAAATACTGGTGATATATCTTTCAGCATCACAGCAAGACATAAGCCATCATTGTACAACAAAGTGACAAACTAGTGGTGAGTATATATACTAACATACATATAAACACATACCTATTATTATTTTATTCAATATATCAGGAAGTGGGAGCCAGGGGGCATAGCCACAACAAGTAAAGAGAGAGGCCACAAAGTGAGCTGAGCAGTTTGAAACAGCTAAAGGAGATGAACGTGTCTGTCAGTTTGTCATAATGTGGTGGTTTGCATGGAGCTGTAAGGAAGGAGGCTATGTCACTGGTGTTTCAAATGCCAAGAAGGTTATCCACGGTGAACAGGTTTCAGCAGAGCTTCCAGACTAAGACAGACTCAGAAGAAGAAAGAGGCAATTTATGTCTCAAAAAATTGGCCAGTGAAAATGATATAAATAGCTGTGAAACACTGTCTTATATATTACTGGAAAACTTTATGAATAGCCCTGAAACATTGTCTGATATAGTGCAGGAGGACCAGCCCCTTAAGTTGGAAGGCATTCAAGATATGACTCTCCTCCTCAGAATAGAGCCATCCTTAATGATGTGGGTAGAGTAGAGCTTTTGGGACCTCCATTTGCTGATGTGGCACCACTCACAATGAGATGAAACCACTGCAAATATCCATTAATAATAGGAACATTGAACTATGAAGTATGTATCTAGGAAAACTGGAAGTTGTCAAAAATGAAATTGAATGTGTAAACATTAGTGAACTGAAATGGACAAGTTTTAGCCATTTTGAATCAGATAATCTACGATCTACTATGCCAGGGATGACAAATTAAAGAGGAATAGCATGACATCTATCATCACAAAGAATGTTTCAAGATCTATCCTGAAATACAATGCTGTCAGTGATAGGATAATATCTATAAGCCTACAAGGATGGCCAGTTAATATTATTATTAATCAAATTTACACACCAACCACCAAAGCCAAAAATGAGGAAAGTGAAGATTTTTACCAACTTCTGCAATCTGAAATTGACTGAATGTGTAATCAAGATGTGCTGATTATCACTAGTGATTGGAATTTAAAAGTTGGAAACAAAGAAGAATCAGCGGTAGTTGGAAAATTTGGCCTTGGTAACAGAAATAATGCTGGAGATCACATGATAGAATTTTGCAGGACCAATGACTTATTCATTGCAAACACCTTTTTTCTCAACAGCACAAGTGGGGGCTAAACACATGGCCTTCACCAGATGGAGTACACAGGAATTAGATTGACTACATCTATGGCAAGAGACCATGGAGAAGCTTAGTATCTTCAGCCAGAACAAAGTCAGGTGCTGACTGAAGAACAGACCATCACCTGCTCATATGTAAGTTCAATTTGAAGCTGAAGACAATTAAAACAAGACCATGAGAGCCAAAATATGACCTTGAATACACCCCTTCTGAATTTAGAGACCATCTAAGGAATAGATTTGATGCATGAACACCCATGACCAAAAAGTAGAGGGTTTGTGGGATGGCATCAAGAACATCATCCATGAAGAAATCAAGAGGTCATTAAAAAGATGAGGAAGGAAGAAAAGACCAAAATGAATGTCAGAAGAGGCTCTGAAACTTGTCCTTGAACAGATAGTTGTTGTTGTTGTTGTTATGTGCTGTCGAGTCGGCTCCGACTCATAGCGACCCTTCCTTGGGTTTCCAAGGCAGTATCACTACGGAAGTAGGATTGCCCAACCTTCCTTCCGAGGAGTGGCTGGTGGGTTTGAACCGCCAGCCTTCTGAAGTAAATGGAAGAAATGACAAGAAAAAAGAGCTGAACAGAAGATTTCAAAGAGCAGCTTGAGAAGACAGTCAATTATTATAACAAAATGTGGAAAGACATGGTGTTGGAAAGCCAAAAGGGAAGGGCACACTCAGCATTTCTCAAGCTGAAATAACTGAGGAAAATAATTAAGCCTCCAGTTGCAATATTGAAAGATTCTATAGGTAATATATTGAATGATGCAGGAAACATCAAAAGAAGATGGAAAGAACACACAGAGTCACTGTACCAAAAAGAATTGGTTGATGTTCATCCATTTCAGGAGGTGGCATATGATTAAGAACCAATGGTAATGAAGGAAAAAGTTGAAGCTGCACTGAAGAATTGGCAAAAAAACAAGGCTCCAGGAATTGATGGAATACCCATTGAGACGTTTCAACAAATGGTTACCACTTTGGAGGCACTCACTCGGCTATGCCAAGAAATTTGGAAGAGAGCTATGTGGCCAACTCACTGGAAGAGATCCATATTTGTATCCATTTCAAAGAAAGGTGATCCCACAGAATGTGGAAATTATCAAGCAATATCATTAATATTGCACAGAAATAAAATCTTACTGAAGATATTAAAAAATAATTGCAGCAGTATATTGACAGAGAACTTCCAGAAATGCAAGCTGGATTCAGAAGAGGACATGGAATGAGGGATATCATTGTTGATGTCACATGGATCTTGACTTTAACAAAGAATACCAGAAAAATGTTTACTTATGTTTTATTGACTATGCAAAAGCATTTGATTGTATGGATCATAATCAATTATGGGTAACACTGAGAAGAATGGGAATTCCAAAACACTGAATTGTACTCATGAAGAACCTGTACATAGACCAGGAGACTGTCTTTCAAATAAAACAAGGGGAAACTGTAAGGTTTAAAATCAGGAAGGGAGTGTGTTGGGGTTGTATCCATTCACCATACTTACTCAATCTATATGCAGAGTAGATAATCTGAAAACCTGGATTATATGAAGAAGAATGTGACATCAATATTGGAAGAAATGTCATTAACTATCTGCGATACGTAGATGACACAATTTTGCTTGCTGAAAATGAGGACAACTTGAAGCACTTGCTAATGAAGATTGAAGACTATGGAGTGCAGTATGGATTGTTGTTGTTATGTGCCATCAAGTCAGACCTGACTCATAGCGACCCCTCCTTGGGTTTCCAAAGCAGTATCACTACGGAAGTAGATTGCCCCATCTATGGATTACACTTCAATATAAAGAAAACAAAAATCCTCACCACTGGACCAATTAGCAGCATCACGATACATGGAGAAAAGATGGAAGTTGCCAAAGATTTCATATTACTTGGTTCTACAGTCAACAGTAATGGAACCAGCAGTTAAGACATCAGATGAGTAGTGCATTTCATAAATATGCTACAAAAGACCTCTTTCAAATGCTGAAGAACAAAGATACCCCCTTGAAGACTAAAGTGCGTCTGACACAAGCCATGGTATTTTCATTTGCCTCATAGGCATTTGAGAGCTGGATGATGAATAAGGAAGACCAAAGAAGAGTTGAGGTTTTTGAGTTATGGTGTTGGTCAAGAATACTGAGGGTACCATGGACTGCCAAAAGAACTAACAAATCTGTCCTGGAGGAAGTGCAGGCAGAATGCTCCTTGGAAGCAAGAATGGCCAGACTTTGTCTCACATACTTTAGTCATGTTGTAAGAGGGGACCATTCCCCAGAGAAAGACATCATGTTTGGTAAAGTGGAGCGTCAACAAAACAGGGCAAGGTCCTCAGCAAGATGGGGATTGACACAGTGACTGAAAAGATGGGCTCAGGTATAGCAAGGATGGCTGGGCTGACACAGGACTAGGCTATGTATCCTTCTGCTCTACATAAGTTGCTATGAGTTGGAGAATGGCGATGCCCATACCTCTACGACTGCTGCTTGACAAAGTTCCAAGTGTCAAGAGTCTTGGGCGGAAGCCCATTCCACCTTTACTTTTGATTGTATTCTGGTCCATTATCTTAATTGCT
>NW_006922747.1:38812-53500 GCF_000298275.1 Orycteropus afer afer
CAATGGAACAGTTATTTTAAGAAACTAAAAGGCCACAAGTATATGTTACTGGACTATGTAGACCCATCTGCACCCCAGGCTGGTGGTAATTCAGAGAATGGTGCCAACCACAAGGTTGGGTCACACGTTCTGGCCCCATGTTGTATTCTTCACCCTGACCATTTTTTCATATTTTAGTTAACCTCATTGTCTAGCACATTTTATTTATATAATGTTAATGATAGATAAGTTAGATAAGATAAGACGTAAGTTTAGTTTATAAGTTTAATAATAGTTTTATAAGTTTTGGAAAGTTAATAGCCCATAGCCATGTACCTAGAATTGTGGGTTTGTCATTTGGCTTTGTCATTTGTAATCTGCAATAGAGTATAAAATAAAGAAGTCCACCTCATTATGTGGGGCACATCTTCATCTTGTGTGAGTGTGTCTCCATCATCTCGCCAATACCACCTCTCCCTCCAGAAACCCACAGCTGAGGCTGGACCTCGGCAGGAGAAGACTCGCTGGCACCTAACAACAACAACATATCTTTTTTTAACATATCAACAATTGTAATCACGGACATAAACCTTGTTTTGAAATCATCTATGTCTGAATGTAACAGAGCTGTTCTAGATCCTTTTTTGATTAGTGTTTCCATAGCATAACTCTATTTTTTGCTTTTATCCTATCTATGTCTTTATATATAAGCTGACGTAAGAAAAATATAGTTGTATCTTGGTATTTTTTGCAATCTCAGAATCTCTGCCTTTTAAGTGGTGTTTTAGCACTTTCGCATTTATTTGATCATGCTATGATTCATTGAGAGCTCTGGTAGCATGGTGCCTAAGGCACCTGACTGCTAACCAGAAGTCTGGCGGTTCAAGCCCACCAGCCACTCCTCAGAAGGAAGGTTGAAGCCCACCAGCCACTCCTTGGAAGGAAGGTTGGGCAATCTACTTCCGTGATGATACTGCCTCAGCAACCCAACTCCACTATGAGTTGGAGCTGACTCAACAGCACATAACAACAACAACATGATTCATTTAAAATATACTATCTTAGTAGCTGTTTCCTGTTATTTCTACTATCTCTTTGTTTCATTTTTCATTTATTCTGCCTTCTTTTATTTAAATGAAACTTTTTAAAAAAATTCCATTTTTCATTTCTAGACTTATTATTTATATATATTCATAACATTTTTAGTGGTTATTCAACAATAGATACTTAATTGATTTGAGTCTGACTTAAAATAATGTTATACTATTTCAGAGTAGTGTATAAGCCTTATAACAGTATATTCCCAAATATTCTTTCTAATTTTTGTGACATTGTTTGTTTGTCATTCATTTCACTTTTAGATATGCTATAAATATATAAATGGTTTTAGAATATTTGCTGTGTAAACGATACTTATGTTGAAACACACGCACTGCTGTCAAGTCGGATCCGACCCATAGCAACCCCTCCTTGGGTTTCCAAGGTAGTATCACTAATTAAATGTTAATATACATTTCATTTTATTTAGACATTTTCAGCTCTCTTCATTTCTTTATCTAGTTGTAAGTTTTTGACCAATATCATGTCCTTCGGCCTAAAGAAATACCTTCAACACTTCTTGTTGCTCTTCTGCCAATAAATTAATCAGTTTTTAATTGCATGAAAAATCCCTTATTTTGTATTCTCTGTTTTTTTTTTAATTGAGTGTAAGAATCTGAATTTATTTTTTCCTTTCATGAATTTATGTATGCTATTACATTGTCTTTTCATTTTTAGAATTTCATATGACAGCTGCTGTACTTCTTATCCTTCCTCCTCTCTAACAATCCCCATCTTTCGCTCTCTTCTTGAGTTTCTGAAGTTTGGACATTCAATGTCTTGTTGTGTTTTCCTTTGTAGTTATACTGCTTGGTGTTCTCTGAACTTTCTGATGTGTGGTTTTGTGTCTGTCACTCATTTTGGAAAATAGCAGCCATTAATTATTCGACTCACTGTCTCTTTTCCTTGTGGGGTTCTAATTAAATATACATTTTAAGCAATTGCTATAGTCCAAAGTTCTTATATGGTGTCTTTTAAATTTTTTTTAATTTCCTATTTTTTGTCTAGTTGTGTTTTTGTGTTGTAATTTCTGTTGACCTAGCTTCAAGCTCACTACTTTTCTACTTGTTATATTTTCCATCTCTCTGCTAAAGTTACCCTTATGATTGCACATGCTGTCTACCTTAGCCATTAGAGACTTTAACATATTAATGCAAGTTTTGTAACTTCCCTGTCTGTTATTTTAAATATCTGTGCAATTCCAGCCTGCTGTTTGCTGATCCTTTTGTCTTTGTAAATATTTTGTATACCTCATACTTTTTTTTTTAAATGAAGGAGATTGTGTATAAAACAGATATTTGATAAAGACATTTTTCCTTCTGATAGGCCTTTAGTAAGAAAGTTTATATTCATCTACTTAAGATTTGTGTTGTGCTTGAAGTTTGTTGTTGCTATGGTTACTCTCAGTCACACAGATTTCACACTTCTTTAATGGTATTTTTATTTTGTGGGCTAATTTACCAGAAGTGTTTTCTGAATGCTTGGCCCCTCCTGGGTCTTCCTATTTGATTTTGATTTTTCTCTTTGGATTGTTCCCAGAATGCACCTGTCTTTTGCAGCTCTGTAGATTGTATTCTGCTTTTAGGTTTATTCAAAGCTGGAGAGCATTGAGTGCAGGAGGCAAGGGAAGGAGACATTTTCTGATGTTAATTAACCCTCAGTCTTAGAAAGATAATGTTAATAAGGGTGTCTGGCCTCTGGCCTTAAAAGTGTTTCTGCCTCTTCTCCAGATATAATGCTAGCTCTAACATGTACTGTTTTCCCAGGATACAGTTTTTTACCCCCTACATCTCTTCAACATCTAAATGAATATTGACACTAGTGTTCTCAGGATAAAATTTTGTCTCACTTCTCCCAGAAGCTTAAGGCTCTTGTTCCTTAATGGAAATGGGTCTTACCAGTTTCTTGGGTGGCTGACATTCCTCTTCTATAGCAAGTACTCTCAGGCTACACTTCTGGCGCCTTTCATCAAAAATTGAATTTTTCATCAAAGACTGAACTTTTGTTCCCTGGAGGATATACAAGAATGCCTCTGATAGGAGTTTCAGCATTGGCTGATGTTCCCTTCCCCCAGCCAGCACCATTGGGAATGCTTGCTCAGAATTCTTCCTGATTTTATACAAACTGGTAGATTTCCTGGAGGAACATCTGGGACAAATGCAATTATCCCTCTGTTTACAACTCCTAGGGCTTCACAAGCTCCTGTTAGGCCAAACTCAGAATTTAGCAATTTGTTATATACATCATCTTATAGGTTTCTATGATGCTAGAGTTGTCTCTGCCACAGCAACTATTTGAGTCCTCTCAACTGACACTTGTCTCTAGATCTATGGTTACTTGTTCACGCAGAAAACTTAATTATTCTATAACTTCGGGAAAGTAATTCATTTTTTTTTCCAGGTGTTTTTTTTTTTTTGTTATAAAGGTGTGGATGATGTAACTTTCATTGCTTTACACCCATAGCTAAATTAGAGTCCTTGGTTATATTTTCATCTTTCTTGGATATCTCATGTAATATCATGTTGTTGTTGTTGTTGTTATGTGCCATCAAGTCAGACCTGACACATAACAACCCCTCCTTGGGTTTCTGAGACAGTATCACTACAGAAGTAGATTGCCCAACCTTCCTTCCGAGGAGTGGCTGGTGGGCTTGAAATGCCAGCCTTCTGGTTAGCAGTCCAGTGCCTTAGGCACTATGCTACCAGAGCTCCTATGTAATATCATAAGATTATCTAATTAAACATTTCTGTTTAAGTGTGTACAATTCCTAGTGGAAAACAAAGTTAAATGAATTTCCCTAGATAAATATTGCTTTAATGGAAGCTCACTTACAGTAATTGTTGATTGGGTACAGATTTTTTTTTTTTTTTTTCCTTCCATCAGGTCAAATGAATATTGATCATTTAAGGCAATATTCCCTGTAATTCCACCCTGCAAATCTATTCTCATTTTGTCCTGTATGTTTATTGACATATTATTTAGTGTCAAAGATTTGTGTTTGAAGTGAATTCCAGTAAAATATCAGTGATTTAAATGAAATAGGGTAACTCTGAAATTAAGGACCTTACTATTTTATTATTTTTAAAAAAATAACTTACAGTGTAAAACACAAGGAATGACTGGACATTATTTTTAGGTTTTCCACAATATCTTGTTTGGCCTTTTGTTGCAAAGTTACACACACACACACACACACACACACACACATATATATTGAGAGAGAGAGAAACTCCTTGTGTTTCCGAGGCAGTATTTCTAAGGAAGTAGATTGTAGATTACCCCATCTTCTTTCATATATCTCTATCTATATCTAGATTTACATCTAGATCTAGATCTAGATGAAGATGTATATACCAAACTCACCGCCATCAAGTCAATTCCAACTCATAGAGACCCCCTTTGGGTTTCTGAGGCAGTAAATCTTTACCAAAGTAGATTGCCCAGTCTTACTTCTGAAGAGTGGCTGGTGGGTTTGAACTACCAACCTTCTGGTTAGTAGTCAAATGCTTTAGGCACTACGCCACTAGAACATGCACTTTGTCTATGCTTCTCTCTCTGGACCCCCTTTGGGTTTCTGAGGCAGATTATCTTTACAGAAGTAGATTGCCCAGTCTTACTTCTGAAGAGTGGCTGGGGGGTTTGAACTACCAACCTTCTGGTTAGTAGTCAAATGCTTTAGGCACTACGCCACTAGAACATGCACTTTGTCTTTGCTTCTCTCTCTCTTTCTCTCCCCCCTCTAGTGTGTGTGTATATATATGTGTGCATATATATAAATATATATGTATAAGCTCTGGTGGTGTAGTGCCTAAGGCATTTGACTGCTAATCAGAAGGTTCCAACCCACCAGCTACTCCCCAGAAGGAAGAATTGGCAGTCTACTTCCTTAAAGATTTACTGCCTCAGAAACCCACAGGAATTGCTATGAGTCAGAATTGACTCAACGGCATTGAGTTTGGTATATATATATGTGTGTGTGTGTGTGTGTGTGTGTGTGTGTGTAACAGAATTAACCATAGAAAACATAAGTAACTCTTCCAAAATTGTTTCTGCTTGCCTTTGAGTTCATTCATTAGTTAGTAATTACTAATTATTTTAGGACTTCTTTGTAAAACTGGCAGTGCATTATGTCTATTTCTGTCATTTATTTATGTGGACTGGATCTCTATAACCTCTCTCCTGCAGCAGATAGGTAGTTTCAGAATTTACTGTGTCTACAGTAGCAAGAAAACTGTCCAAACATTAAGCATATGCCTTTAAATATACTGTTTGCTTTATTACCTTCCTACTTAAATATGAGGAGAATGGTTTGTAGAAATAGTAATTTGGGGATCTTTAGTTAAAGATGATAAATTATACATTGTATCCTTTTTCTTTTCCTTCTGTAGTTCCACCATAAAATATTGTAAATGGTGGTAAGTGTACCCAAATTTAAGAAGAGAGTAGTAAAAGGGCTAGTAGAAGACAACATATTTCAGTTACTTTTGGAAATTGTACCTAATGTTAATTGATGAAGTTAAGCAGAAGAAGCTGAAGCATTTTAGATTTGAACAGAGCTAGCTAAAATTCTTCTCTGAAGTTCCTATCTCCATAAGAAAGAATAATCATAGATAAGATAAACAAAATCATGAAATTAAAATCTAAATTTACACAGAATCCAATGCACAAATTTTGAAGTAGTCCACACTAAATAAAAGCACAGATGATTTGTTATTAGATAATAATCAGATATAAAATAGAAGTAATAATAATAATCCTCTGCACCAAACTGATAAAAAAGTCACCTGAAATAATTGAATCCCACCTTAACCTGCAGATATTTGAGATTTTTTCCACTCTTTGTTCCCTGATGCAGAGGCAAAGTTTTCTTTTTCTTTAATAAGAAGATTGTCAGCCATTTTCTATTGTTTTAAGTTCTGATATGGTAAATAGGCACAATGATGTTTCAGACATGATAATGTATCCTTAATAGAGCAATATAACTACATTCTGAAAAGAAATTGTAACAGAACTGCATATTGTGTTGTGACGTGGTTTATTAAATTTTGACAGATATAACATACACAAACAAATCCTTTAAGGAAAATATTGTATACGTACATTATTATAATTCTCCTTTGATTCCTTTAATGCAGTGGATCAAATAATAGGCAAAGGGGATAGTGGAATGTGACACAAAACATATGAGAGTATTCAATACTCTGCCTTACAAGTGTGTGCAGTTAAAGATTTGGCTGTGGGGAAAAAAGAAAGTAAGAAAGCAATATAAAGAAAAAAAGTAATACAAATTCCATAAAAAACAAAAAGAAATATATGGAAAATAAATATCATCCCAAAGAAATGAAGGAAGCAAGGAAGGAAAGAAAGATGGGAAGAAGGAATGGAGGAAGGGAGAGAAAATAAAAGAACAAAAAAGAAAATAGACGAGAAAAAGAAAAGAAGAGAACAGGCACAAAAAAGGAAAGGGAAAATGAAAATTAAAAGGCTGTTTCTGACAAAACCTTGATCTATAAAAAAGTTCAGAGATCATTTGGCTAGTTCAATTCTGGAAAAAATATATTTGGGACATTGAGTTTCTTCTAAGGGTGATGGAAAATTTGGAAACAGATATTGGTGATGAACAATTTGATAGTTATATCATTGAGCCATATATGTGAAGAATGTTGAAATGGTGAAAATTTTGTCACATAAATATTTACCACAATAACAATTAGGGCTTTATTAAAATGAAAATATAAATTGATACAAAAGGAATAACTCTATTATTATAATAACGAGAAATAAAAGATGTAAGATTATTTGTAAGGCTTAAAAGAAAGGTGTATAATATAAGATAGCTTTGCAAAGAAATAAAGTAAAATAACATTACAATTCAAATTCATAAATACCTATTAATCCATTAAATGGGGATAGTCTCTAACAAATTGTACTAGCAAAACTGGACATCCATTTGCAGAAAAATGAAACAAGATCCATACCTCACTCCTTATACAAAAACTAACTCTAGATGGATCAAAAACTTAAATGTAAAACCTAAAACTATAAAGTTCATGAAAGAAAAAATAGGGGCAAACAAAAAAACAAACAAAAGCTCACTGCCATTGAGTCGATTGGACTCATAGTGACCCCTCCTTGGGTTTCCTGGGCAGTATCTCTACGGAAGTAGATCACCCAATCTTCCTTCCAAGGAGAGGTTGGTGGGTTTGAATCGCCAGCCTTCTGGTTAGCAGTCAAATGCCTCAGGCACTCTGCCAGAACTCCCAAATAAAAATGCTCAAACAGCAGAAGACAAACTAGATGACTAGGACCTTTTAAAAATGAAATTCTCATGTGCATCAAAAGGCTTCTCCAAAAGGGTAAAAAGAGAACCTACAGACTGAAAAAAAATATATATTCAGCAATGATATATCTGACAAGGGACTTATCTCTAATATTTATAGAAAACTCAAACATCTCAACATCAAATAAACAAATAACCCAATTAAAAAATGGGCAGCAAGCATGAACAGACACTTCACCAAAGATATTCAGAAAGAAAACAAACACATGAAGAAATATCTGTGACCATTAGCCATTGTTGTTGTTGTTGTTATGTGCCACTGAGTCGGACCCGACCCCTAGAGACCTCCCTTGGGTTTCTGAGGCATTATCACTGTGGAAGTAGATTGCCCAACCTTCCTTCTGAGGAGTGGTTGGTGGGTTTGAACAGCCAGCCTTCTGGTTAGCAGTCAAGTGCCTTAGGCACTATGCTGCCAAAGCTCCTCCATTAGCCATTAGACAGATGCAAATCAAAACAACAATGAAATACCATCTCACTCCAGCACAGTTCAACAAGATAGAAAATAACAAATGTTGGCAAGGATATGGAGAGATTGGGACTCTCATAAACTGCTCGTGGGACTGTAAAATGATATAACTGTGGAAAATAGTATGGTGAATCCTTAAAAAGTTGGAAATAGAAATGCCATTTGATCCAGCAATCTCATTATTAGTATATATCCTAAAGCTGTGAGAGCCAGAACAGAAATAGATATATGCACAGACATGTTCATCACAGCACTACTCACAATAGCAAAGAGATAGAAACAACAAAGTGCCCATCAGTGGAGGAATAGACAGCTAAATATAAGTACATACACACAAGGAAACACTATGCAACACTAAACAATATTAACGAATCTGCAAAAACACCTCATAACCTGGAAGAACTCGGAGAACTTTATGCTGAGTGAAATGTCAATCACAGAAGGACTAATATTGTATTGTTGTTGTTGTTAGGTGCCATTGAGTTGTCTCTGACTCATAGCAACCCTATGCACAGTAGAATGAAACAATGCCCCATCTTGTGCCAGTCTCACAATACTTGCTATACCTGAGCCCATCGTTGCAGTCACCGTTTCTATTCATCTCGTTGAGGGCCTTTCCCTTCCTCATTGACCCTCCACTTTACCAAGCATGATATTCTTCTCCAGGGACTGGTTCCTTCTGACAACATTACCAAAGTAGGTGAGATGAAGTCTGGCCATTCTTGTCTCCAAGGAGCATTCTGGCTGCACTTCTTCCAGGACAGATTTGGTAGTCCTTTCAGCAGACCATTGTACTCTTAGCATTCTTCTCCAACACCACAACTCAAAAGAATCAACTCTTCTTCAGTCTTCCTTATTAATTGCTTAGCTCTCAAATGCATAAGAGGCAATTGAAAATACCATGGCTTGGGGTGGGTGCATTGTTCTGGTTACCTAGTGCTGCTCTGACAGGAATATACCACAAGTGGGATGGCCTTAATGAACAGGAGTTTATTCTCTTACAGGTCAGGAGGCTAGAAGTCTGAGTTCAAAGTGCCAGGATCTAGGGTAAAAGCCCCTCAGCCTTGGGCTTCAGCTCTGCCTCCAGCTCCTGGCCCACTGAAGCTAGAGACTTTTTTCACTCAGACAGCTGCTGGCTGCTGAGGCTGCCAAGCCCAAGGTTGACAAGTAAAAAGGCACAGTCTCAATATTACCAAATCACATGGTAGGCCATTAATACAAGTCCATTGTAAGTCCCAAGATCGGCAGAGCATGACAGGCTGCTGAACAATGACACAGCTACATGCAGGGTTCAATGTGCCATAAGCTGGAGACCATTCCCTAAGGCTTCTGCTTATATGCAGGAAACTACATTCCCTAAGGCAGCTACTCAGCTGCTCACAGTAGATTCTACCATGGAGTTGATTACTAGTCTCATTATTGGAAATACTATGTCCAGCTGACCAGCCATTCAACCAGGCCCAACCAAGTTGACACACAAACTGAAATACCACATGCACCACTTAGTCTTCAAGGAGACATCTTTGCTCTTCAGTACTTGAAAGAGGTCTTTTGCAGCAGATTTTCCCAACGCAATATGCCGTCTAATGTCTTGACTGTTGCTTCCATTGGTGATTATAGAACCAAGTAATATGAAATCCCTGACAATTTCAATCTTTTCTCCATCCACTGTGAAACTGTTTATTGGATGAGTTGTGAGGACTTTTGTTTTCTTTATATTGAGGTGTAATCCATACGGCAGACTAAAGTTTTTAATCTTCATCAGTAAGTGCTTCAAGTCATCCTCACTTACAGCAAGCAAAGTTGTGCTTCTGCATATCAAAAATTGTTACAGTCTTCTTCCAATCCTGATGTCACATTCTTCATATAATCCAGTTTCTTGGTTAATTGCTCAATATCAAGTTGAATTAGTATGGTGAAATGATATATCTTTGACACACGCCCTTCTTGATTTTGAACTATGCACTATCCCCCAGTTCTGTACCAATAACAGTCTCCTGCTTTATGTACATGTTCCTCATGAGTACAATCAAGTGTTCTGGAATTCTCATTCTTCTCAATGTTATCCATAATTTGTTATGATCCACAAAATCTAATGCTTTTGGATAGTCAGTAAAACAAAAGTAAATATCCTTCTGGTATTCTTTGCTTTCAGCTAAGATCCATTTGACATCAGCAATGATATCCCTTGATCCATGTCCTCTTCTGAATCCAGCTTGCATTTCTGGAAGCTCTCTGTCAATATACTCCTGCAACCATTTTTGAATTATCTTCAGTAAGATTTAACTTGCATGTGGTATTAACGATATTGTTCAATAATTTCCACATTGTGCGAGATCACCTTTCTTTGAAATGTGTACAAATATGGGTCTCTTCCAGTCAGTTGGCCAGGTAGCTGTCTTCCAAATCTCTTGGCATAACTGAGTGTGTGCCCCCACATGGCATCCATTTACCGAAACATGTCTGTGGGTATTTTGCCACTTCTTGGGACTTTGTTCTTCACCAATTCCTTCAGTTCAGCTTCAACTTCTTCCTTCAGTACTATTGGTTCTTATTCATATGCCACCTCATGAAATGGATGAACATTGACCAATTCTTTTTGGTTCAGTGACTGTGTATTCCTTCCATCTTCTTTTGATGCTTCCTGCATCATTCAATATTTTGGCCATAAACTCACTGCTGTTGAGTCGGATCCAACTCATAGCGAACCCTCTTTGGGTTTCCAAGGTGGTATCACTACAGAAGTAGATTGCCCAAACTTCCTTCTGATGAATGGCTAATGGGTTTGAACCACCAGGCTTCTCTTTCAATATCTTTCAAAATTGAAATCTTTCAAAATCATAACTAAATTTTTTCCTCAGCTATTTCAGCTTGAGAAATGCCAAGAATGTTCTTCCCTTTCAGTTTTCTAACTCCAGGTCTTTGCACATTTCATTATAGTAATTGGTTTTGTGTGCTTGAGCTGCTGTTTGAAATTTTCTATTTAGCTCTTTTATCTTGTCATTTCTTCCATTTGCTTTAGCTACTCTCCACTCAAACGCAAGTTTCAGAGTCTCTTCTGACATCCATTTTGGTCTTTCCTTTCCTTCCTGTCTGGCTAATGACCTTTTGCTTTCTTCATGGATGATGTTTTTGATGTCATCCCACAATCTCTCTGGTTTTCAGTTATTGGTGTTCAGTGCACCAAATGTATTCTTTAAATGGTCTCTAAATTCAGGAGGGATATTATCAAGGTCATATTTTGGCTCTCATGTACTTGTTTTAATTGTCTTCAACTTCAACTTGATTCTGAGAATCCTGTCTGCTGAGCAAAGGAAAAGGGCCTTTTCCACTTGTTCCTCACAAGTTTGTTGTCTCTATTTCTTATAGGAGTTGCTTTTTCATGTATGTCAAACCCTCAGCACGAGAAGGACTGGCTTCTACTAAGGGCATATTGTATTTGTCCACTATAATAAAAAGCCAAGGAAACATTTACACATGGAAGGAGACTGTTTTTGACTGCAAGGGATGGGCAGGGAAGGGAGGGAAAGTTGCTAGATAGATAAGAGACACATATTGATTTGAGAGAAGGGAAAGGTAATATACCAAAAACTAGTGACCAATACAATAACACCAAGGAAAAGGAAGACACAGAGAGGTGTACAAGAGGTACAGACAACAAAGATAAACATTGTTACATACACAATACCACATTTTCAGTAATAACAAACATTGATCTTTAGGTTGAGATATAGGTAGACAGGATAAGTGATCAGGTATGTCTAGGCAAAATAGAATATACCCATGACCATATGTAAGTTTGGTAGATGATATTTCTATATATGTACTAAACAAATGTCCATATATATAATAGAGCTAATGGGGAAAAGTTATGATAAGTTCTTAGCCAAAGACAAATACTCTGATGGAGTGAGTCACTGGGCCCACAGGCTTGGGACCATGGTTATGGGGGACATAAAGCTCAATTGGCATGACATGCTACAACTATAAGAAAACATTATTCTATATCCTACTTTGTTGAGTAGCAACTGGGGTCTTAAAAGTTTGCAAGTGGCCATTTAAGATACAATGATTGGTTTCTCCTCATCTGGAGCAAAGAAGAATGAAGAAAACCAAAGACCTATGGGAACAATTACTTCAAGGGAATAGTGAACCATGTGAGCATCAACCTACATGACCCTGGGACCAGAAGAGTTAGATGGTGCCCAGCTGTCACTGTCAACCACTACCAAAAGGATCAAAATAGGAGATCCTGGACAGAGTGAAAGAAAAATGTGGAACAAACTCAAAATCATAAAATATAACACAGTTACTATCTGATTGAGACTAGGGAACCCCCAATATTATGGCCCATAGTTACCCTTTAGGCCTGGAATTGAAGTCACTCCCATGGCTTCCAGCCAAACGACAGACAGGCATTTAAGGTGAACATTTATACCAGGTAAGCGCACGCCTTAGAAAAATCAACCATGGGAGATCATAAGTGCAGAATTTGCATAAGGAGATTGCTAAGAGGGCAAGAGTACATGGGGAAGAAGGACACAGGGAAAAGGTAACCACAGAGAGGAAGTAGGAAAAGAGTTGTTACACTATAGGGATTGCAATCAATGTCATGCAACAAAATGTGCATGAATTGTACACACAGGAAAAAAAAAATATATATAGAAAGATATCAAACAACATATTGCTGGAAAAACTTTAAAGTGTTAAGAAACTAAAGATGTTACTATGAGCTCTAAGGTGCACCTGACCCAACCCATGGTATTTTCAATCAACTCATAAGCATAAGAAAGATAGATAATAAATAAGGAAGGCTGAAGAAGAATTGATGCATTTGAATTATGATGTTGGTGATTGTTGTTGTTGTTGTTGTTTGCCGTCGAGTTGGCCCTGACTCATAGCAACCCCTCCTTGGGTTTCCGAGGCAGAATCACTAGGGAAGTAGAATTGCCCAACTTTCCTTCCGAGGAGTGGCTGGTGGGTTTGAACCACCACCCTTCTGGTGAGCAGTCAAGTGCCTTAGGCACTATGCTACCAGAGCTCCTATGATGTTGGTGAAGAATATTTAAAATGCCATAAAAAGCCAGAAGAGAAATCTGTCTTGGAAGAAGTCCAGACTGAATGTTCCTTACAAGGGAGGATGGAGCAACTTTGTCTCATGTTATAAGCAGGGATCAGTCTTTGGAGAGGACATATGGTTGGTAAAGTCCAGGGTCAGTGAGAAAGAGGAAGACCATCAACAAGATGAACTGACACACGGATTACAACAATTTGCTCAAATTTAGCAATGATTGTGAGAATGGTGAGAGACCAGGCAGTGTTTTGTTCTTGTGTAAATAGGGTGGCTATGAGTTAGAAGCAACTTGATGGCACTTAACAGCAACAACAATTGTTGTTGTTTTAAAATGTAAAATATTGCTTTTATTATTATTAAATACTCTACCAAAAACTTAGCAAATTAAATGTGGTGATATCAATAAAGGTTCACCTCAGAAGGACAAGGTGCTCATTAAATGAAAAAATAATGATTTTTTATATCAGATTGCCAACTACTTGGAAGCCTAAAGAAAATGGCTTCACAAATGTATAGAGTTTCAACTGACTATCTTGAAATCTTTCACTTCTGAAGAAGAGGGAAGTATCTTGTGTATTAATTTTCTATACTCTCTAACAAACTACCACTCACTTAGCATATTAAAAAGGCACATATTTTTTCAGAGTTTTGGTCAGTCAGGAGCCTGGGTGGTGTTTAGCTGGGCATTCTGCAAAACGGCAAGATTTCACTAGAGCTCGGTCTTCGTCTGAGGGCACAACTGGTGATGAGCCTTCTTCCAATCTTCTTTATGTTTTTGACAGAATCAATTACCTTATGGTTGTAAAAGAAGCAACTTACTTCTTAAAAGTGACCGGAGAGAGAAATTCTCGAGAAAATCTACTAGAAAGTCTTACATAAGGTGCCATAATCATGAGAGTGACAACACCTCATCATCCCAACATCTAAAATTACAATTACAATATTATATTTATTAAAGACAAGTCAAAAGTCTTGTCTACACTCATGGAAGGAGATTATACAAGGGCATGAACTCCAAGAATTGGTGATCATGGACACCACTTTAAAGTCTATCTGTCGCATTGTATAGAAGAGATATTTTCCTGGAAGTTTGGTAGGGAAACAAAGTGAAAAGTGAGTGAAACAAGATTTACACAACATTAGAAAAAGAGAGAAAATGTACTATTTTTGTTTTTAAAAAGAGGGTTTCTTCCATGGAATATTACTATTGTTTTCTGCTATTTAATGTTTACATGTAATTGAATAATGTCATCTTCAGTGACATTTATTTCAGATTAAAATAAAATAATATTTACAATATGAAAGCAACATCATTCTTTGACTTTTATTCATTCATGGATATTTGCATTATACATCTCTCTGAAGTATAATGTGTATTTGAAAATAAGTTTCTAAAAATACTTAATTATACCTGTTCTGCACAACTTAAGATTGCACTTATCAACACCATTTATCTCCAGGGACACTTTAGTTTTGCTTTCCTGCGGGAATCCCCTGTGACTATTTTGATAAAAAGAGGTAAAACTGTCTGTCAGTGTTGGAAACAATATTTAGAAAACTAGCTTCTCTCTTTGGAAATTAAAATCAGTAAGAAAATTTTAAAAGTCATCTTTCACAAGAGTTACTTAAAGTAAATATTATATTACATGGGTTTTCTTAAATCCATGATCTAAAAATTAGTTAATTTTATGGAAATCTTAGGAGACAAGAGAATCTAAATACCTTGCCTTG
>NW_006922747.1:54675-55741 GCF_000298275.1 Orycteropus afer afer
GCTTATGTTACCTTTCTGTCTGGCTCTCCCCTTTTTCAGGTCTAGCTTTGCTATTGGAATCATTCCTGCCACATGCCTCATCTCATTCTAACCAGGATTATGTTGCGACATTCCTCTTATACATTACATAAATATATTACTGTACAAGAAAATCAAAAGTCAGAAACAAGTTGGGAAGTCTGTGAAGCACTCTGAAGTAAAGCATCAAACATTGACCAACCACTGTCTACAGAGCATTGAGGTTTGTTTTGTCAAACTGCTGCTACATGAGATTATGAAACTGTAAGTATATACTCCATTTCTCACCTCACTTATTTTTTTTCTGTTTTCTAATGAATTTATAACTAAGTTAGGTGCCTTAACTTTAACTGTTAGAATCACTTCTACAATGTGATAAATTATTATTTAATTGAGAAAGAAAAATTTTGAATTTACAATAAAAAATACTAGTTTTGTATATTCTGATTCATTTGCTAAGCTATTTACTCTCTATAAAGGCAAGACCAACATTAAATATCTTGACCAGAAAAAGTGAAAAACAATTACCTAAAACGAAAAGTCCAAAATTATTCATTTTCAGGAAAGCTGAGAAGATAGGATTTTTGGTAGAGTATTTTAGTAACAATAAAACAATATTTTACATTTTATTTTTCTACCAATTTTTGAACATGTATGATTAAACTTTTAAAAGAAAGTAAAGCAGCTGTGATAAGTGTATTTATCAATCTTATATATGTGTTTAGTAGCCCTAGTGAGCCCTTAGGGGTGCAAACAGTTAATGCATTGACTGCTAACTTAAATGTTGGAGTTTCAAGTCAACCCAAAAGTACCTCAGAAGAAAGGCCTGGAGATCTACACTGAAAAATAATCAGCCATTGAAAACCCCATGGAACATAGTTCTACTCTGACACATATGCATGGGGTTGAATCAGAGTTGAGTTTACCATTTATTCATCAGGTTACAAAGTGATTCATGAAAGATGACATGATGACATGGTGAGACAAACCAGACATAGCTATCATTGTTCTGGTTCAGATATATTTTCAGAATTTAGGACAATTGAGT